>NW_020173499.1:886717-986012 GCF_003031525.2 Neophocaena asiaeorientalis asiaeorientalis | reverse complement strand
GAATTCTATCAAACATTTAGAGAAGAGTTAACACCCATCCGCCTCAAACTCTTCCAAAAAATTGCAGAGGAAGGGAACACTCCCAAACTCATTCTATGAAGCCACCATCACCCTGACACCAAAAGCAGACAATAGCAAACAGAATCCAACAACATATTTAAAGGATCATACACCATGATTAAGTGGGATTTATCCTAGGGATGCAAGGAGTCTTCAATATATGCAAATCAATCAATGTGATACACCATATTAACAAACTGAAGAATTAAAACCATATAATCATCTCAATAGATGCAGAAAAAGCTTTTGACAAAATTCAACACCTGTTTATGATAAAAACTCTCCAGAAAGTGGGCAGAGAGGGAACCTACCTCAACATAATAAAGGCCATATAAGACCAACCCACAGCAAACGTCATTCTCAATGGTGAAAAACTGAAAGCATTTCCTCTAAGATCAGGAACAAGACAAGGATGTCCACTCTCACCACTATTATTCAACATAGTTTTGGAAGTCCTAGCCACGGCAATCAGAGAAGAAAAAGAAATAAAAGGAATACAAATTGGAAAAGAAGAAGTAAAACTGTCACTGTTTGCAGATGACATGATACTATACATAGAGAATCCTAAAGATGCCACCAGAAAACTACTAGAGCTAATCAATGAATCTGGTAAAGTTGCAGGATACAAAATTAATGCACAGAAATCTCTTGCATTCCTATACACTAATGATGAAAAATCTGAAAGAGAAATTAAGGAAACACTCCCATTTACCATTGCAACAAAAAGAATAAAATACCTAGGAATAAACCTACCTAGGGAGACAAAAGACCTGTATGCAGAAAATTATAAGACACTGATGAAAGAAATTAAAGATGATACCAACAGATGGAGAGATATACCATGTTCTTGGATTGGAAGAATCAATATTGTGAAAATGACTATACTACCCAAAGCAATCTACAGATTCAATGCAATCCCTATCAAATTACCAATGGCAGTTTTTTACAGAACTGGAACAAAAAATCTTAAAATTTGTATGGAAACACAAAAGATCCCAAAGAGCCAAAGCAGTCTTCAGGGAAAAAAACGGAGCTGGGGCAATCACACTGCCTGACTTCAGACTATACTACAAAGCTACAGTAATCAAGACAATATGGTACTGGCACAAAAACAGAAACATAGATCAATGGAACAAGGTAGAAAGCCCAGAGATCAATCCATGTACTTATGGTCAACTAATCTATGACAAAGGAGGCAAGGATATATTTTGGAGAAAAGACAGTCTCTTCAATAAGTGGTGCTGGGAAAACTGGACAGCCACATGTAAAAGAATGAAATTAGAACACTCTCTAACACTATACACAAAAATAAACTCAAAATGGATTAGAGACCTAGATATAAGACCGGACACTGTAAAACTCTTAGAGGAAAACATAGGAAGAACACTCTTTGACATAAATCACAGCAAGATCTTTTTTGATCCACCTCCTAGAGTAATGGAAATAAAAACAAAAATAAACAAATGGGACCTAATGAAACTTCAAAGCTTTTACACAGCAAAGGAAACCATAAACAAGACGAAAAGACAACCCTCAGAATGGGAGAAAATATTTGCAAATGAATCAACAGACAAAGGATTAATCTCGAAAATATATAAACAGCTCATGCAGCTCAATTTTAAAAAAACAAACAACCCAATCCAAAAATGTGCAGAAGACCTAAATAGACATTTCTCCAAAGAAGACAAAGATGGCCAAGAAGCACATGAAAAGCTGCTCAACATCACTGATTATTAGAGAAATGCAAATCAAAACTACAATGAGGTACTACGTCACAGCAGTTAGAATGGGCATCATCAGAAAATCTACAAACAAATGCTGTAGAGGGTGTGGAGAAAAGGGAATCCTCTTGCACTGTTGGTGGGAATGTAAATTGATACAGCCACTATGGAGAACAGTATGGAGGTTCCTTAAAAAACTAAAAATAGAATTACCATATGATCCAGCAATCCCACTACTGGGCATATACCCAGAGAAAACCGTAATTCTAAAAGACACATGCACCGCAATGTTCACTGCAGCACTGTTTACAATAGTCAGGTCATGGAAGCAACCTAAATGCCCACTGACAGACGAATGGATAAAGATGTGGTACATATATACAGTGGAATATTACTCAGCCATAAAAAGGAACGATACTGGGTCATTTGTTGAGACGTGGATGGATCTAGAGACTTTCGTATAGAGTGAAGTAAGTCAGAAAGAGAAAAACAAATATCGTATATTAACGCATATATGTGGAACTGAAAAAATGGTACAGATGAACCAGTTTGCAGGGCAGAAATTGAGACACCGATGTAGAGAACAAATGTATGGACACCAAGGGGGAAAGCAGCAGAGGTCGTGGTGTGATGAATTGGGAGATTGGGATTGACATATATACACTAATATGTATAAAATGGGTAAGTAATAAGAACCTGCTGTATAAAAAAATAAAATAAAATTCAAAACAAAAAAAATTTAGCAGTTCAAAAAAAGTGACCCAACCTGAGGAATAACTTTTCCAACAAATTCCAAAAGGACATTGCATCAAGAGGAACAATATAATCAATGAAAAAATTGCGGAGAGAAAAAATGTGATTACAGAATCGAGGATTTTATATGTCAATGGAAGCAGTAAACATAAGAACTATGTACTACAGAAAACAGAATCAGTGTATTAGTGAGCAAACTTAAAAAGAAATTCTGAGAAATTCAAGGAAACACATAAAAGAAGAAAATTATGACATCTAGAAGAAAACTCCAGACAAGATAAGTGAGTACAGAAGAAATTTTAGAAGGAGAAAACTGATTAAATGAAGACCTAGAGAAATAGCTGAAGAAAACTTCCCTGAGATATACAGGGTTACAGGTGCCAGGGATACAACAGAAAACAGCTCACACAAGGTACCCACTCTCACTGAGTCCCACAAATAAATGATTAAAAATATTTTAGATATTAGTAAATGCTTTAAAGAAAAAAAATAAAGCAACATAATAGAGTGACTTGGTGATAGAATGGCTACTTTAGATTGAGTAGTCAGGGAGAATTCTGTGAGGTGACAAATGCACTTAGTTCTGAAGCAAAAGGGGGCATTAGTCATGGTAAGAAGCCTTCTAGGTAGAGAAACTACCTTGTGTAAAAGCCCTGAAGTAAAAACACGGCATGGTTTAGGAAATGATATAAAGCCAGCATGGCTAGAGCATAGGGAGCAAAGGGGAGAGTCGGATGAGATGAGGTTGGAGAGATAGGCTGGGGTACATTACTTAACATAAGCCATGGTAAGAAGTGTAAGTGTGAGAGAAGCCACAGGAGAGCTTTCAGCTGGAAAATTATTACTCTGGCTGCTGAGTGGAGAATGGATTATAGTAAGGTAAAAGGAGAAGCGAGGAGACCAATGAGAAGCCTATATCAGTAGTCTAGGGAAGGGAGGACAGTAAACATGCCCTTGAGTTTTCAGTGGATATGGACAAAACAGATTAAAAATAAAGAGATGGCCAAAGATACATGAAACAAGAAGAAATCAGAAGTTGTAATAGAAAAAAACAACTAAATGAAATCAGAGGGTTATTTTGTTATGATATTCCAAAACGAAGACATTCATGAATATTTCTGGGCTGAAAAACAGCTTACAAAATAACTAAAACAGCCAGGAAGAAAGAAAGGTAATTTAAAAAAAACCAAAAACGTGTAAAGCTATTGTCGCAATGGATACCTTAACATACTTAACAGATCAAGCAAATAAAGATATAGAGAACTTGACTATTATTAATAATTAATAAACTTGGCTTAATAGAGATATTAAACACTATATCCTATAAGTATTGAATATATTTTGTGGCCAAAAAGTCATAAGAATGATAGTGACTTTTAAAAGTCACTATCTAGGGACTTCCCTAGTGGTCCAGTGGCTAAGACTCTGCACTCCCAATGCAGGGGACCCAGGTTCGATCCCTGGTCAGGGAACTAGATCCTGCATACCCTGCCGCACCTAAGAGTTCACATGCTGCAACTAAGAGTTCGCATGCCTCAACTAAAGATACTGCATGTTGCAACTAAAAGATCCCTCATGCTGCAACTGAAGATCCCACATGCTGCAACAAAGATCCCGCACGCCACAACTAAGTCCCGGCATAGCCAAATAAATAAATATTTTTAAAAAAAAATTTTAAGTCACTATCTAAATAACTGTAAGTCAAAGAGGGAATCAAAATTGCAAGTAAATGAAAGGAAACATCAGTTATCATGCTACATATTAAATACATATGGAATGGATTAGGGAAAAAATTCCTCAAAACACAAAGAAGAATTCCAGGATGGAGAAAGCTGGGAAGAGTACTGCTCACACCCTAACAACAACAACAATAACCGGATAAACTACAAAATGGTAACTTTTCCTGAATCCATCAGAGATCTGAGTCATAGAGCAATAAAAAAGCACATGTTCACCTGTGGCAGAACACAAAAGGATGAAACACTGGGTACCACAGAAGAAGATAAGAAGAATTCACATAAAACTTTTAAATAAATTGCTAAAGGCAAAGTATGGGTTATGTGAGAGTATGGGACTCCTGGGAGTCAGAGACAGAAGGGAAATTCACACCTCTCACATCTCTTCTCCAAAGACCTTCACTGGATGCTCACAAGAAAGATTATTCCTGTCCCTGGAGCTTTCTCAGTGATCTTGACCCTCCTCTCCATGACATTCAAAACTCTTCCTTGTATCTTTGGTGGATCTTGGGCAGGAAAAAGTATAATGCCTCTCCCACAATGGTAGAACACTTCTAAAGATCTGGGGCCAGATAATTTCCTGACATCCCACAGGGCAATAGAGTTTGCAAACTGTCTATAACTGGGGCTGGACCAGGACAACACAGGATCCCTACTGGTCTCCACCACTAGGCTAGCAAGCATGAATACCAGGCGAAAGAAGACTACTGCTGGGGAGGGGCAAGAATGCATCAAGAAAATCCTTCTGAGGTGCAAGTCCACTGAGAAGTCTCAAAGCTGCAGGTGAAGCAGGAGTATTTAAAAAACACAAAACTTCTGGAAACTTCACCCCTACCTAAGAAAAGTGTTTTGAAGCTGAAAGTACACTGAAGGCAAATATAATAACCAAAAATGATCTCAAACCCAGGTCACATACTAACTAAATTGACTCAATTCTGCACACTAATGGCTTACAAAAAGAAGAAATGTGCATACTTCCAGAAAAAAATCATATTTACATCATGATATTACACTATGGAAATTCTAGAAATAAAAAATACAATAAGACAGCTGAAGGATGCCTTTGACAGACTCATTGTAGACTCAACACAGCCAAGGAAAGAATCAGGGAACCTGAAGATAGGGCAATAGAAATTACTCAAATGTAAACACAAAGAGAAAAAGGTGTGTAAAAAACCAGAACAGAGAATCCAGGAGCTATGAGACAATATCAAGTGGTCTAATATATGTGTAATTAGAATCCTAGAAGGAAGAAATATAATTAAAGAAAAAAAATAAACATTTAAAGATAGGTTAGGCAAGAATTTTCAGAAAACAATGAAAAATATAAACTAGAGATACAAGAAGCTCAGAAATCACAAGCAGGATAAATACTACCTCCCCAAAAATCACACTTAGACATATCATATTCAAACTGCTGAAAACCAAAGACAAAGAGAAAAATCTTGAAGGCAGCAAGACAAAAAAGAAACATTACACACAGAAAAACAAAGATTAAAAATTATAGCAGACATATTCATAAACTATGTACTCCAGAAAATAATGGAGTGAGATCTTCAAAGTGTTGAAAGAAAAAAAGCTGTCAACCAGGATTTAACACCCAATGAAAGTCTTTTAAATTGAAGGAAAAAAAAATAACTTCCCAGAAAATAGACTTTATTTTTTTAGAGCAGTTTTAGGTTCACAGCAAAATTGACCAGAAAGTACAGAGAGTTCCTAGACATTCCCTGCCCTTACACATGCACACCTCTCCCAGTACTGACATCTTATACCACAGCCGTGCAAAATTTTTTTACATTGCAATTTTTCACATGTGCAAAAATCGATGAACCTGAATTGACACATCATTATCACCTAAAGTCCATAGATTACATTAGGGTTCACTCTTGCTGTTGTACATTCTATGGGTTTGCACAAATATATAATGATATGTATCCACCATTATAGTATCATGCTGAATAGTTCACTGCCCTAAAAACCCACTGTGCTCTGCCTATTCATCCCTCCTTCCCCCAACCCCTAGCAACTACTGATCTTCTTACTGTCTCTGTAAGTTTTGAGTTTCCCTGAATTCCATGTAGTTGCAGTCATACACTATGTAGCCTTTTCAGTTTGGCTTCTTTTGCTTAGCAATGTGCATTTAAGATGCCTCCATGTCTTTTCATGACTTGATAGCTCATTTCTTTCTGGCCCTGAGTAATAGTCCACTGTCTGGATGCACCACAGTTTATCAATTCACCTACTGAAGGACATCTTGGTTGCTTCCAAGTTTTGGCAATTATGCATAAAGTTGCTATAAACGTTCGTGTGCAGGCTTTTGAAATGTGAATATAAGGTTTAACTCATTTAGGTAAATACCAAGGAGTTGTGATTGCTGGATGGTACAGTAACACAATGTTTATTTTTTTAAGAAACTGCCAAACTGTCTTCCAAGGTAGCTGTAAAGTCATTACTGACATAGTTTGATTAATACCTACTATATTTGTTACTATTTTCCATTTGTTGCCCTTGTTCTTTGTTCCTGTTGTTGTCTTCCACTCTTTTCTGCCTTTTGAGGTTTTAATTGAGGATTTTATATAATTCCATTTTCTCTCCTTTCTTAGCATATCAATTAAAATTTTTTACAGCTTTATTGATGTATACTTGATATACTGCTTAAAAAAATAACCTTTTCTTAGTGGTTACTCTAGAGTTTGCAATATACATTTACAATTAATCCAAGTCCACTTTCAAATAATACTATACCACTTCTGGTAAGTTATTTTTTCCTCTGACTTCTTTGAAGATTTTTTTCTTTATCTTTGATTTTCTACAGTTTGAATATGATATACCTAAGTGTAGGGTTTTTTTTTAGTATTTTTCATGCTTGTCATTCTCTGAGTATCCTGGATCTATGGTTTGGTGTCTGAAATTAATTTGAGGAAGTTCTTAGTCATTAATCCTTCATATATTTCTCCTGCTCCTTTCTCTCTTTCTTCTTTTGGACTCTGATAATGTGTTTTTTACACCTTTTGTAGTTGTCGCACAGTTCCTGGATATTCCATTATTTTTAAAGGCCTTTTTCCATTTGCTTTTCATTTTGGGAAATTTCTATTGACATACCTGCAAGCTCACTGTTTCTTTCCTTGTCTGTGTCCAGTACCCTGATGAGCCTATCAAAGGTATTCTTGATTTCTGTTACAGTATTTTTTACTTCTAACATTTTCTTTTGATTCTTTCTTAGAGTTTCCATCTCTCTGCTTTTATTACCCATCTGGTCTTGTGTGTTTTCCATTTTTTCCTTTAGAGCCCTTTACATATTAATCACAGTTGTTTTAAATTTACGGTCTGGTAAGTCCAACATCCCTGCCATATCTGGGTCTGGTTCTGATGTTTACTCTGTCTTGGCAAACTGGGTTTTTTTCCCCCCTTCTAGTATACTGATAGTCTTTTGTTGAAAGAAGGACATGATGTATTGGGTAAAAGGAACCGCGGTGAGTAGGCCTTTAGTAATGCAGTGGTAAGGAGAGAGTGGAAGCATGTTATAATCCCATGATTAGGTGTCAGTCTTTTGGTGATCCTGCACCTGTGGACTGTCAGCTTCACCAATGCTTCTCAGTTTTTTCCCCCCTTAGGCAGGAGAGGATGGCTAGAAGGTGTTGCAGTTGGTATTTCCCTTCCCCCACATGGAAGGCTAGAGACAGCTGGAGTTGGGTATTCCCCTTCCCCAGGTTCGTTAGGCCCTGATAAAACCCCAGCTCTGGTAAAATAGATTCTCCTGAGAGCAGGCCTTGTTAAGAACCGAATGCTCTGGCACAATTCAAAATGGTTCCTTTTTCTCTACCCCTGCCTGAAGTGTGAGAGGATTTTTCTGTGATCTTCACTGTGAGAACCTGGCAGGTTCCTGCAGGTAAAGCTCAGGAAAGTATGAGAGCCTTCTGATGACTAGGATCTCCTGGAGTTTTTTTTTATGTCTCAATCTTGTCCACGCTGAGCCTCTAGGAACTTGTTAATCACAGTTAAGATTTTTCAATCCCAGTACTCATTCTCATGGAGGTAGATTTCTGCTATAGTAAGTTGTGATTCTATCTACCTGTGTTGTTCCAATTTATGGTGCAGAGGTTTGCCCTGTGACCTCACTTCTCTGATGGATCTAAGCAGAGTTGTTGATTTTTTAGTGTGTTCACCTTTTATTGTTGTTAGGATGAAATGGCAACTTCTAAGTTCCTTATATGCTGGACTGGAAATGAGAAGTATGAAACATCTTTTCAAATAAATAAAAGTTGATCATTTACTACCCACAGTTCTGCCCTAAAAAACTTAGATCTACACAAAGAAATAAAGGTGTCTGGGAAAGAATAAATGAAGATAAACATAAAAGATATTTTTTCATATTTTAAATGTCCTAAAAGATAATTGACTATTTAAAGCAAAAGTAATAGCAAAGTATTATGGAATTAGAGCATACAATAAAGTAAAATGTATGACAACTATGGCACAAAATTGGGAGAAAGAAAATGGAAGTATTACTATAAGGTTCTTAAACTATACATGAAGTAGTACAGTATTACTCAAAGAATGATTTTAGTTAATTAAAAGGAGTATATTATGAACTCTAGGATCACTAAAATTTGTTAAAAAGTGGTACAAATAATAAGCTAATAATGGAGATAAAAGAGAATAATAAAAAATAGTCAATCCAAAAGTAGGCAGAAAAAGAGAAAAACAGAACAAAGAACAGATGGAACAAATAGGAATCAACTAGAAAAATGGTAGATTTTAATCCAACTCTATCATAATTATATTAAATATAAATTGTCTAAACACACAAACAACAGAGACTGTCAAATTGTCAAAAGCAAGACAATTACATGCTGTGTACAATAAACCTACTTTAAAATTAAAGATAGAGGGACTTTCCTGGTGGCACAGTGGTTAAGAATCTGCCTGCCAATGCAGGGGACATGGGTTCGAGCCCTGGTCTGGGAAGATCCCACGTGCCACAGAGCAACTAAGCCCGTGTGCCACAACCACTGAGCCTGTGCTCTAGAGCCCGTGAGCCACAACTACTGAGCCCATGTGCCACAACTACTGAAGCCTGTGCACCTAGAGCCCGTGCTCTGCAACAAGAGAAGCCACTGCAATGAGAAGCCTGTGCACTGCAACGAAGAGTAGCCCCCACTTGACACAACTAGAGAAAGCCTGTGTGCAGCAAGGAAGACCCAACGCAGCCAAAAATAAATAAATAAATAAATAAATTTATTTAACAAAAAAATAAAATAGAATCAAAGATAGGTTAAAAGTAAAATAATGGCAAGAGAACAAAAGACAAGCCTCAGACTGGGGAAAAATATGTGCAAAATAAATATGTGATAAAGAACTGTTATCCAAAATATACAAAGAACTCTTAAACCTCAACAATATGAAAACGAACAACCCAATTAAAAAATGGGCAAAGTATCTGAACAAATACCTAATCAAAGAAGATATATAGAAGGCAAGTAAGCATGAAAAGATGCTCAACATTATATGTCATTAGGGAATTACAAATTAAAACAATGAGATACTAAATACTAATAACACCTATTAGAATGCTGAAAAACCAAACCACCACCAGCACCAAATGCTAATGAGAACATGGAACAACAGGAACTCTTATTTATTGCTAGTGGGAATGAAAAATGGAATAGTCACTTGGGAAGATGGTTTGGCAGTTTCTTACAAAGCTAAAAATAGTTTTACCATAGGACCCAGAAATTGTGCTCCTTGGTATTTACCCAAGTGAGCTGAACACTTATGTCCACACAAAAACCTGAATATAAATGTTTACAGCAGCTTTATTCATAATTGTCAAAACCTGGAAGCATCCAAGATGTCCTTCAATAGGTGTATAAACAAACTGCTGTATATCCATATAACAAAATATTATTTATCAATATAAAGAAATGAGCCATCAAGACATGAAAAGACATGGAGGAATCTAAAATGCATATCGCTAAGTGAAAGAAGCCAATCTGAAAAGCCTACATAATGTATGACTCCAATTACATGACATTCTAGAAAAGGCAAAACCTTGGAGATAGTGAAAAGATCAATGGTGGCCAAAAGTTCAAGGAGGGAGGCAGAATAAATGAATAGGTGGAGCACAGCGCATTATTAGATTAGGGCTGTTAAACTATTCAGTATGATACAGTAATGGTAGGTGCATGTCATTATATATTTGTAAAAACCCACAGGACTGTAGAAGACCAGAAGTGAACCCTATTGTAAACTATGGGCATTAGTTAATAATAATGTATCAATATTTGCTGATGAACTATAACAAATGTATCACACTAAGGCAAGATGTTAATAATAGCAGAAACTGTGTGTTTGAGGGGGGAAGGAGGTAAATGGGAAGACTATATTTTCTGCTCAGTTTTCCTGTAAACCTAAAATTTCTCTAAAAAATTATTAATTTTTAAAAAGTAGAATAATGGGAAAATGATATACTATTAAGACACAATTAAAAGACAGCTGGAGTGGCTATATTAATACCAGACAAAACAGACTTCAGAAGAAGAAGTAATACTTGGTACAAGAGGGACATTATATGATGAAAAAGGGGTAGATTAACCAAGAAGATAATCTTAGATGTGTATACACCTAACAAAGAGTTTCAAAACACATGAAGCAAAAACTGCCAGAACTGAGTGGAAACAGACAGGATTCACATTTGTAGTTAGACTTCAACACTCCTCAGTAATAGAACAAACAAAATAAATAAGGCTATACAAAATCTAAACAACACTATCAACCAACTTAACCTAGTTGATGTTTATAGTACTCTCAGCCCAACAACAACAAAATACACATTCTTTTCAAGTGCACATGAAACATTCACCAAGTATACCATAATTCTTTGCCATAAAACAATCCTGAACAAATTTAAAACCAAAATCATACAGAGTATGTCTCTTGACTATGACAGAATAGAGTTAGAAGTAAAAAATAGAAACATATGTGGAAAATCCCCAAACATTTGGTAATTAAGCAACATGCTTGTAAATAACTCATGAGTCAAGTGGAAGTCATAAAGGAAATTAGAAAACATTGTGAATTGAATTTAAATGAAAACATAACATATTAAAATTTATGAAGGGCTTCCCTGGTGGCGCAGTGGTTGAGAGTCTGCCTGCCGATGCAGGGGACATGGGTTTGTGCCCCGGTCCGGGAAGATCCCACATGCCGTGGAGCGGCTAGGCCCGTGAGCCATGGCCGCTGAGCCTGCGCGTCCGGAGCCTGTGCTCCGCAACAGGAGAGGCCACAACAGTGAGAGGCCCACGTACCGCAAAAAAAAAAAAAAAAAAATTATGTGACGACCATGACCAAGTGATCAAGATTTGTCACCAATAGTAAGTAATGATGATGTCATGTTCCTCTAAAATGATACAATAAGAAGAGCACATTCTGCTCCAAAACCCATAACTTCAGTCTAATCATAAGAAAACAGACAAACCTAAGTTGATGGCCATCCTATTAAATACTTGACCAGTATGCTTTAAAGTTTTTAATGCCACTGAAAACAAGGAAGCAATAAATGAAGAAGACATGGTGACTAAATGCACTGTGGTACCCTGGATTGGGTCCTGGAACAGAAAAAGGACATTAGAAGATAAGATGGTGAAATCTGAATAAAGTCTGGATCTTAATATTAATATACCAATGTTAATTTCTTAGTTTTGAAAAATATACCAGGGCTGTATAGATTGTTAGCATTAGGGGAAAATGGGTGAAATTATATACATGGTAACTCTTTGTACTATCTTTGCAACTGTTCTATGAATCTAAAATTATCCCAATATAAAAACTCTTATTAAATTTTTTGCATGATACAGCCAAAGCAGTGCTTACAAGGAATTGTTTGCCATTAATGTTTATATTAGAATAGAAGAAAAGTTTCCAATCAACAATCTAACCTTTGTTAGAGTACAGAGAAAGAGCAAATTAAATACAAAGCAAGCAGAAGGAAGGGAATTATTTGGTAAGGGCAGAAATCAATGAAACTGGAAACAGAAACAATAGAGACAACCCATGAAACCAAAAGTTAATTTTCTTGAAAAAGATCAATAAAACACAAACTTCTAGTCAGACTGATATTGAAAACAAGAAGATACAATTTACCCATTATTAAGGATGAAAGAAGGGCTATCACTATAGACTACTCTGATATCAATAAATTCAACTTGGATGAAGTGGAAAAACTCCACAAACTACCAAAAGCTCATGCAAGAAGAAATAAGCAACCTGAATAATTCTACACTTATTAAACTGTATTCCAACAAAGAAAATCCTGGGCACAAATGGGTTCATTGGTGGATTTTACCAAACATTTAAGGAAGAAATAATAGAAATTCTACACAAACTCTTCTGGAAAAAAGAACAGAAGAGAACACTTTCCAACTTATTTTATGAGGTCAGAATTGCCCTGATAACAAAACCAGAGAAAAACACTATAGGGAAAGAAAACTACAGACCAACATTCCCATGAACTTAGACACAAAAATCTACAACAAAATATTAGCAAATAGAACCCATCAATATATCAAAAGGACAACATCATGACTAACTGGGGTTCATCCAAGGAATGCAAAGTGAGTTCAACATTTAAAACTGATTTAATGTAAATAATTCATGACATCAACAGACTAAAGAAGAAAAATGCTGTATGACTGATTATGTCAGTAGTTAAAGAAAAAGCATTTAACAAATTCAACCTCCGTTTATGATACTGTTAGCAAACTAGGAAGAGAAAGAAATACTCATAACCTGACAAAAATCATCTGCATAAAATTTTTAGCTTATATCATATTTAATGATGAAAAACTGAATGCTTCTCCCTAAGATTGAAAGTGAGACAAAGATATGCCTTCACCATTCCTATTCACTATCATACTCTAGGTCATAGCCAGTGCAATAAGGTAAGAAAGTGAAATAGGGCTTCCCTGGTGGTGCAGTGGTTGAGAGTCCACCTGCCGATGCAGGGAACATGGGTTTGTGCC
This sequence comes from Neophocaena asiaeorientalis asiaeorientalis, assembly GCF_003031525.2. NCBI lineage: Eukaryota > Metazoa > Chordata > Mammalia > Artiodactyla > Phocoenidae > Neophocaena > Neophocaena asiaeorientalis. The sequence continues at coordinate 972,722 of NW_020173499.1, read as the reverse complement.
CCAGTCCGGGAAGATCCCACATGCCGCAGAGCGGCTGGGCCCATGAGCCATGGCCACTGAACCTGCACGTCCGGACTCTGTGCTCCACAACGGGAGAGGCCACAACAGTGAGAGGCCTGTGTACTGCAAAAACAAAAAAAAAAGAAAGTGAAATAAAAGGCCTACAGATTGGAAATAAAACTGTCCCTATTTGTAGACATGCTTGTCTACATAAAAAATTCTGAAGCAATTTTAACATAGTTACTAGAATGAACTAATAGTTAAGCAAGGTCACAGGATAAAAAGTCAAAATAGAAAATTAATTGTATTTGTATATACTATCAAGGAACAACTGGAAAACGGAATTCAAAAAAGGGTACCATTTATAATAGCACAAAAACATGAAGTATTTAGGCATAAATGTAACAAAATATGTAAATGTTCTGTATGCTGAAAACTACAATAACAAAAAAATCTCATTAAAAAAATCAAAGAAGACCCATATAATGGAGGCTATGTTCATGGATTATAAGGCTCAATATTGTTAAGATGTTAATTCTCCCTCAATTGACCTACAGATTCAATGCAATCCCAATCAAAATCCAAGCACACACAAAAACTAGTTGTATTTCTTTCTCTTTTTTTTAAGGCTAGATTTCTTTTTTTTAATATTAATTTATTCATTTATTTGGTTGCACCAGGCCTTAGTTGCAGCAGGTGGGCTCCTTAGTTGCGGCTCCCAGGCTCCTTAGTTGCAGCAAGTGGGCTCCTTAGTTGTGGCATGCATGTGGGATCTAGTTCCCTTACCAGGGATCGAACCCAGACCCCCTGCATTGGGAGTGTGGAGACTTATCCACTGTGCCACCAGGGAAGTCCTTAGTTGTATTTCTATACACTAGCAATGAATATCTGAAATAAAATTAAGGAAATAATGCCATTTAAAATAGAATAAAAAAGAATAAAATACTGAGGAATAAATTTATCACAAAAGTACAAGATTCGTACACTGAAACCTACAAACCATTGCTGAAAGAAATTAAAGAAGACTTAAATACATTGATTGGGACATCCCTGGTGGTGCAGTGGTTAAGAATCCGCCTCCCAGTGCACGGGACACGGGTTCAATCCCTGGTCAGGGAATTAGGTCCCGCATGCATGCTGCACCTAAGAGTTCACATGTCACAACTAAGGAGCCCACGAGCCGCAACTAAGGAGCACATGTGCCTCAACTAAGGAGCCATTGAGCCACAACTAAGAAGCCCTTGAGCTACAACTAAGGATACCACTGGCTGCTACTAAGGAGCACACGTGCTGCAAGTAAAGGAGCTGGCAAGCCACAACTAAGGAGCCTGCCTGCCACAACCAAGACCTGGTGCAACCAAAAAAAAAAAAAGACAAATAAGTTGAAAGACATCCCTTGTTCATGGATTGAAATAAAATATTATTAGGAAGGCAATACTCCCCAAAGAAATCTACAGATTCAGTTCAATCCCAATCAAAATCCCAATGGCCTTTTTGCATAAACTGAACAGCTGATCCTAAAATTCATACAGAATTTCAAGGTAACACAAATAGCCAAAACAATATTCAAAATGAGTTGAAGAACTCACATTTATTGATTTCAAAACGTAATAAAAAGCTACTTACCATTAAAGCAGTGTGATACTGGCATAAGAATAGACATACAGATCAATGGAACAGAACTGAGAGTCCAGAAGTGAATCCATACATCTGTGGTCAACTGATTTTTGACAACAGTGTGAAGGCAATTAAATGCAGAAAGAACAGTCTTTTCAACAAATAGTGCTGGGATAATTAGATATCCACATGCAAAAGAATGAAGTTGAACCCTTACCTTACATACAAAATTAACTCATGATGGATCAAAAGCCTAAACGTAAGTGCTAAAACCATAAAACTCTTAGAAGAAAACACTGAGGTAAGTCTTCATGACTTTGGGTAGGTATGACACCTAAAGCACAAGCAACCAAAGTAAAAAGCTGATAAAATGGACTTCATCAAAATTTAAAAGCATTTGTGCTTCAAAAAACACCATCAAGAAAGAAGACAACCCACAGAATGGGAGAAAGCAAATCATATTATCTGATATGGGTCTAGTATGCAGAATATATAAAGAACTCTTAAAACTCAACAATAAAAAGACAAAAAATCCAACTGAAAAATGGGCAAAGGGACTCCCCTTGTGGTCCAGTAGTTAAGAATCTGCCTGCCAGTGGAGGGGACACAGGTTCGATCCCTGGTCTGGGAAGATCACACAAGCCACGGCGCAACTAAGCCCATGCACCACAACTACTGAGCCCATGTTCTAGAGCCTGAGAGCTGCAACTACTGAGCCCACATGCCCAACTACTGAGGCCTGCATGCTCTAGAGCCTGTGCACCACAACTACTGAGCCCACGTGCTGCAACTACTGAAGCCTGCATGCCTAGAGCCCATGCTCCAAAACAAGCCACTGCCATGAGAAGCCTGCACACCACAATGAAGACTAGCCCCCACTCACTGCAACTAGAGAAAGCCTGCATGCAGCTACAAAGACCCAGTGCAGCAAAAAAAAAAAAAATGGGCAAAGGATTTGAATAGACATATCTCTAAAGGATATACAAATGGCCAGTAAACACATGAGAAGAGGTTCAACACCATTATCCATTACTGAAATACAAATCAAAGCCACAATGAGATACCACTTCACAACCACTAGGAAGACTACATATTTTGTAAATAGGAAAATAACAAGTGTTCACAAGAATGTGGAGAAATTGGAATGTAAAATGGGGCAGCTATTATAGAAAATAGTTTCGTGTTCCTAAAAAAGTTAAACATAGAATTACCATATGACTCAGCAATTCCACTCCTGGGTATATAAACAAAGAATTGAAAACAGGTGATTAAACAAAACTTTGCACACAAATGTTCATAACAGCACTATTAACAATAGTAAAAAAGTGAGGAACAATACAAGTGTCCAACAACTCATGAAGGGATAACCCCAAATAGTCAAAGCAATCCTGAGAAAGAAAAACAGAGCTGGAGGAATCAGGCTCCCTGACTTCAGACTATACTACAAAGCTACAGTAATCGAAACAGTATGGTACTGGCACAAAAACAGAAATATTGATCAATGGAACAAGATAGAAAGTCCAGAAATAAACCCATGCACCTATGGTCAATTAACATATGACAAAGGAGGCAAGACTATATAATGGAGAAAAGACAGTCTCTTCAATAAGTGGTACTCGGAAAACTGGACAGCTACATGTAAAAGAATGAAATTAGAACATTCTCTAACACCATACACAAAAATAAACTCAAAATGAATCCAAGACCTAAATGTAAGGTTGGATGCTATAAAACTCTTAAGAGGTAAACATAGGCAGAACACTCTTTGACGTAAATCACAGCAATATCTTTTTTGATCCACCTCCTAGAGGAATGAAAATCAAAACGAAAATAAACAAATGGGACCCAATTAAACTTACAAGCTTTTGCACAGCAAAGGAAACCATCAACAAAATGAAAAGACAATCCACAGAATGGGAGAAAATATTTGCAAACAAAGTGACCAACAAGGGATTAATCTCCAAAGTATACAAACAGCTCATACAGCTTAATATCAAAAAAAAACCCAGACAACGCAATCAAAAAAATGGGCAGAAGACCTAAACAGACAGTTCTCTAAAGAAGACTTACAGATGGCCAAGAGACACATGAAAAGATGCTCAACATTGCTAATTATTAGAGAAATGCAAATCAAAATGACAATGAGGTATCACCTCACATTGGTTAGAATGGTCATCATCAAAAAGTCTACAAACAATAAATGCTGGAGATGGTGTGGAGAAAAGGAAACCATCCTATGCTGTTGGTGGGAATGTAAATTGGTACAACCACTATGAAGAACAGTAGGGTGGTTCCTTATAAAACTAAAAATAGAGCTATCATATGATCCAGCAATCCTACTCCTGGGCATATATCTGGATAAAACCATAATTCGAAAATATACATATACCCCAATGCACACTGCAGCACTATTTACAATAGCCAAGACACGGAAGCAACCTAAATGTCCATCGACAGAGGAATGGATAAAGAAGATGTGGTACATATATACAATGGAATATTACTCAGCCATAAAAAAGAACAAAATTTTGCCATTTGCAGCAACATGGATGCACCTAGAGATTGTCATACTAAGTGAAGTAAGTCGGAGAGAGAAGGGCAAATATCATATGATATCACTCATATGTGGAATCTAATTTTTAAAAATGATACAAATGAACTTATTTACAAAGCAGAAACAGACCTACTGATATCGAAAACAAACTTATGGTTACCAAAGGGGAAACATCGGTGGGAGGGATAAATCAGGAGCTTGGGATTAATATACACACACTACTATATACAAAACAGATAATCAACAAGGACCTACTGTATAGCACGGGAACCCTACTCAATATTCTGTAATAACCTATCTGGGAAAAGAATCTGAAAAAGAATGAAAACATGTATATGTATAACTGAATCACTTTGCTGTACTCCTGAAACTAACACAACATTGTAAATCAACTATGTTCCAATAATTTTTTTTAAAACTCATGAATGGATAAATAAATGGATATAATAAAATGTAATAAATATATAAATAAATAAAATGTAATATATATATTCATATGTATTAGTTTTCTAGTACTGGCATAACAAATTATCATAAACTGAGTAGCTTAAAACAACAGAAATTTATTCCCTCACAATCCTGGAAGCGTGATGTTTAAAATTAAGGTGTCAGGGGACTACACTCCCTCCAAAGGCTATAGGGAAGAATTCTTCCTGTCTCTTCCAGCTTTTGCTGGCTCTAGGGATCCCTTGGCTTTGTTGGCTTCATCACTCCAATCTCTGCTTCTGTCTTTACATGGTCCTGTGCTTTTCTGTGTCTTATCCTCTTCTGTCTCTTATAAGGACAGTTGTCATTGGATTTAGGACTCACTGAATAGTCCAGGATGTTCTCGTCTTGAGACTCTCAGTTTAATTGTATCTGCAAAGATCCTTTTTTCCAAATAAGGTAACATTCACAGGTTCTGGGAGTTAAGACATGGCATATCTTTTTGGAGTCACTATTCAACCCACTGTATCATACAATGATAAATAATTCAGTCAAAAAAGGAATGAAGTACTGATACATGGTTGCAACATGGATGAATTTTGAAAACATTATGCTAAGTGAAAGAAGTGAGATACAAAAGGTACACACTGTATGATTCCATTTATGTAAACTTTCCAGAAGAGGCAAATCCATAGAGACAGAAAGCACATCAGTAGTTGCCAGGGGCTTGGAGGAAGGGGAAATGAGGAGTTACTACTTACAGGATTTCCTTTTGCATTGATAAAAATGTTCTGGAAATAGATAATGGTGATGATTGCACAACATTATGAATGTACTGAATGTCAGTGAATTGTACACGTTTTAAATGGTTAAAATGGTAAATGTCATGTATATTTTACCACATACACACACAAAATCTCATCACAACTTTGTTTCTAGAAATCAACAAGCTGGTTCTATATTTTATATGGAAAACAAAACAGTTAAGCTAGCTATGACAATTCTGACAAAACAGAACAACACTGGAGTACTCACAGTTCTTGATTCCAAAGACTTACTAAAAGCTACAGTAGGCTTCCCTGGTGGCACAGTGGTTGAGAGTCTGCCTGCTGATGCAGGGGACACAGGTTCGTGCCCCGGTCCGGGAAGATCACACATGCCGCGGAGCAGCTGGGCCCGTGAGCCATGGCCACTGAGCCTGCGCGTCCAGAGCCTGTGCTCCGCAACGGGAGAGGCCACAGCAGTGAGAGGCCCACATACCGCAAAAAGAAAAAAAAAAAAGCTACAGTAATCATGACATTGGGTTATAAGTGGAAGTATAAACACAAAGATTAATGGAGGGCTTCCCTAGTGGCAGAGGGGTTAAGAATCCACCTGCTAATGCAGGGGACATGAATTCGAGCCCTGGTCCGGGAAGATCCCACATGCTGCGGAGCAACTAAGCCTGCGAGCCACAACTACTGAGCCCACGTGCCACAACTACTGAAGCCCATGCGCCTAGACCCCGTGTTCTGCAACAAGAGAAGCCACCTCAATAAGAAGCCTGTGCACCGCACCAAAGAGTAGCCCCTGCTCGCCGCAACTAGAGAAAGCCTGCGTGCAGCAACGAAGACCCAACACAGCCAAAAATAAAATTTAAAAGAAAATTTAAAAATAAAAATAAATAAATAAAACAAATGACTTATAAACTTTAAAAAAAAAAGATGAATGGAAAGGAATATAGAGACCAGAAACAGACCTATACAGATTTATAATTGATTTATTTCAGCAGTGTTTCAAAGGCAAGTCAGTGGAGCAATAAGTGTTTTCAACAAATGGTACTGGAACAAATGGTCATCCAAAATTAAAAAACCCTCAATCCTCACACTATAAATATAAATATATATTTAATATAAAAATACCTCACACTATATAGAAAACTGGCTCAAAATGGATCATAGATATACATGTAAAATCTAAAATTATAACATTTCTAGAGAGAAATATAGGGGAAACTTTTTGTGACCTTTGATCAGGCAAAAACTTCTTAGATAATCTAACACAAAAATCATGATCCATAATAAAATGATATATTGGACAAGGTACATATTGGGTAAAAACACTCATAAAACACATACATGATAAAAACTTGTAACCAAAATACAAAAAGAAATCTATACACTTGATAATAAAATAAACAACCTAATTTTTAAATGGGCAAAATACCTGAATAGACATTTCATTAAAGAAGATACACAGAAGGCAAATAAGCACATGAAAAATATCCAATATTATTAAACATGAAGAAAATGGAAATTGAGACCACTACATACCTATAATGGCTTAAATAAAATGATAATACTAAGTGGAACAACTAGAATTCTAAGGATGTGGAATGACTAGAATTCTTTTATGTTGCTTGCGGGAATGCAAAATCATTTTGGAAAAGAATTTGGGCAGATTTTAAAAAAATAAATATACAACACTGATAATATGACCCAGTAATCCTGCTCATTGGTATTTATCTAATAGATTAAAACATATGTTCACACAAAACCTGCACGCAAATATTTATAGTGGCTTTATTCATAATCACATAAAAAACAGAAACAAACCATATTCCCTTCAACCAGTGAATTATTAATAATATACAAATTGTGGTACATCCATACAATGGATACTACTCATTAATTAAAAGTAACAAACTCTTGATGCAACATGGATGAATACCAAATGCATTTTGCTAAGCAAAAGAAGCCAAACTCAAAAGAGTACCTTCTGTATGACTCCATTTACATAAACCTCTGGAAAAGGCAAAAGTATATGGATGGAAAACAGAATCAGTGGTTGCCAACAATGACTGAGGTCGGGAAGAATGGTTGACCCTGGAGGAGAGTGATCAGGGAATTGTTGGGGTGATGGAACTGTTCTATGGAAAGGTAGTGGATACATGACCCTACGCATTTATCAAATATCACAGAACTGTACACTACAAAAAATAAATTTTACCTGTATGAAATTTTAAAACAACAACCAGGATATGGGAAGGAAAATGAAATTCAGACTATAAACAAATTAATCTAAATTAGTGAAACTTACATTTATGGTTTACTTATGAACTGTATTACAAATGAATGATATAACTGTATTGAAAGAAACTGGGAGGAAAGGAGCTGACCCAAGTAATTCTAGAAAACAATGTTTTGACTGGATTCTGTAAGGCTGAAGATAAAAAGAACTGTATACAAATACTGTAGTACAGTTGGTAAAATTTGTTTCTCAAAGGAGTTTGGGTTAGCAACTCTGAAACTATTTTATTTGTATACTAGAGTTGAACAACTAAACATATTGTAGGTAATAAGAGTCAGGTTTCTTACTGTTGGAGAGAGAACGTAGAATTAGGCAAGGTGGAGAGCTAGTGTGAACCCTGTGGTGGTAGACTAGAACTGGAGTTATTAATACAGACTCATGTTTTTTTATATAAAGATATGTAGACAGAAAAATATATACAGATGTATGTATATGCATGGGTTAGTATACATTTATTTCCTAGCACTAGTAACTGAAAAGGCTTAGGAGTGGTGACAACCCAGTAGCAATGAGCATGCTTAGTTCTCATATCTTAAATATCTAAATACCATTCTCCAATTAAAAGAACCATAGCTCCTAGGAGAATGGATTGATGCTAGAGCTGAGGGAGGGAAAAGATAAGATGAGCCTGGATTACCTTTTGGTGCCAGAAAGAAACAAAGTACTGAAAAATTGGGGGCATGTTGAAAGGGCATAGGAGACAATCTGAAAAAGTTTCAAATGGACAAAGTTTGAAGAAGAACTTGAGCAACAAAATATATAACAAAAATATTGGAGTATAGTACAGAGAATGAAATAAATACCTATGAGTTCATGGTGATATACAGAAATAATGGAATAAGAAAATAAATGAGAAAGAAGAAACTAATGTTCCTATATAAGAATTCCAATTAATAAATGAAGAAGAAATGAGGGAAACAGAAAACCACCATTAGAACACCACAGTAATAACTCTTGTAGAGATCTACCAAGGGACACTTCAGTTAGCAGGTGAAAGTTTAAACAGGAATAAGATATCTGCATAGTCTCAAAGTATCTCCCACAAAGATATTTAGTAATTACCAAGAGAAACAGACACCATCTTAACAAAATGATCAGGGTTTACCTCCCCAGTAATACATACTGACAACGTGTACTCCCTGATATGGAGCAATAAGAAGACAACACCTCTCTGTAAGACTCTTCGCAATAATGCATATCATAACCTCAATCTCATCATGAGAAAACAGGAGACAGACCCAAAATAAAGGCAAACATCTATAAAACACTCCACTCCATCTTATAACAATCTAGTTCAGATTAACATTCCATCAACACTGGAGTATACATTCTTCTCAAATACACATGAGACATTCCCCATAACAGACCACGTGTTTGGCCATAAAACAAATCTCAATAAACTTGAAAGGACTTAATTCATAAAAGACTGAAATCACACAAAGTACGCTCTATGATCATGAAGAAAGAAAATTAGAAATAAATAACAAAGAAAATTTGGGATATTCAAAAATATGTGGAACTTAACACATTCCAAAATAACCAATGAGCAAAAGAAGAAGCAAAAAGGGAAATATGAAAATATTTTGAGATTAATGAAAATGAAAACATTGCATATCAAAATTTATGGAATGCAGCTAAAGCAGTATCTAGATGGAAATTTACCTGTAAATGCCTATAATAAAAAAGAAAAAATATCATAAATCAACAGTCTAATCTTCCATCTTATGAAACCAGAAAAAGAAGAGCAAAGTAAACCCAAAGCAAGTAAAATGAAGGAGATTATAAAGGCTAGAGCAAACAAAAATGGAATAGAGTACAGAAAAAACAACACAGAGAAAGAAAAAAGACAGAAGTTGGTCTTTGAAGAAAAACAACAAAAATGACAAAATTTCAGCTATACCCACCAAAACCAAAAAGAATGAAGACTCAGATTACTAAAATCAGGAATGAAAAAGAGGACATTACTACTGAACTTACAGAAATAACAAGCTTTAAAAGGGAATACTATGTAAAATTATATGCCAACAAATTAGATAATCTATACAAAATGAAAAAATTCCTAGAAACAAATAACTGACTAACACTGACTCAAGGTGAAATATAAAATCAGTGTATACCTATAATAAAGAGATTGAATAAGTAATCAAAATCTTCCCACAAACAAGCCCATACTAGGATGACTTCACTGGTAAATTCTACCAATTTTTGGCCATGCCACACGGCTTGTGGGATCTTAGTTCCCTGCCCAAGGACTGAACGTATGCCCCCTACAGTGGAAGCACAGAATCCTAACCACTGGACCACCAAGGAATTCCCTCTACCAAAATTTTAAGAGAAATGAATAACTTTCTTTTTGAGACAAAAGATAGAAGAGGAGGGAACACTTCCTAAGAATTCTTTGAGACCAGTATTACCCTGATACCAAAACCGGACTAAGATATAACAAAAAAAGAAATCTACAGACCAATATTCCTTATGTATATAGATGCAAAAATCAACAAAATACTAGCCAACTGAATTCAGCAGCATATGAAAAGGATTATGCACCATGACAAAGAGGTATTATGCCAGGAACACAGGGTTAATTCAAGAGACAAATATCAGTCAATGTAATATACTACAGTAATAGAATGAAAGACAAAAGCCAAATGATCATCTCAATAGATACAGAAAAAGCATTTGACAAAATACATTTTTTAAAAACCCCAACAAACTAGCAATAAAAGGAGTCTTCCTCATGATAAAGGGCATCTGCAAAAACATTCTAAGGAATATCATACTTCATAGTGAAAGACAGAAAGCTTTCCCTCTATGATTAGAAACAAGATAACAATGTCTGCTCTTGCTGCTTCTATTCAACATTGTAGTGGAGGCTCTAGCCAGAACAATTAGGCAAGGAAAAGAAATAAAAAGATGCGCATTGGAAAGGAACAAGTAAAAGTATCTCTATTTGCAGATGCCATGATCAGGTATATAAGATATAGAATAACCCAATGAATCCACAGAAAAAACCTATTAGAGCTAATAAGGGAGTTTAGCAAGATTATATGAAACATGATCAATATACAAAAATCAATTGTATTTCTATATACTATCAATCAACAATATGAAAAGGAAATTAAGAAAACCATTCAATTTACAACAGCACCGGAAAGAATAAAATAATTAGGAATAAATTTAACAAAAGAAGTGCAAGATTGAGCAGCCAAGATGGCAGAGTAGAAAGACCCTGAGCTCACCTCCTCTAATGAGCACACCCAAATCACAACTATCTGTAGAACAGCCACAGATGAAGAAGACTGGAACTGACCAGAAAAGATCTTCGACAACTAAAGACATAAAGAAGGAAGCACAGGGCTTCCCTGGTGGCGCAGTGGTTGAGAGTCCGCCTGCCGATACAGGGGACACGGGTTTGTGCCCCAGTCTGGGAAGATCCCACATGCCGCGGAGTGGCTGGGTCCGTGAGACATGGTCGCTGAGCCTGCGCGCCTGGAGCCTGTGCTCCACAACGGGAGAGGCCACAACAGTGAGAGGCCCGCACACCGCAAAATAAATAAGGAAGCACAATGAGACAGACAGAAGGGGTGGACTTGTGATATAATCAAATCCCATACCCCACAGGTGGGAGACCCACAGACTGGAGAATAAGTATACTGCAGAGGTTTTCCCACAGGAATGAGAATTCTGAGCCCCACGTCAGGCTCCCCAGACTGGGAGTCTGGCTGCAGAAAGACAAGCCCCCAGAGCATTTGGCTTTAAAGTTCAACAGGGCTTAAATAGAGGCTTCACTCTTAAAGGGTGTACACGAAATCCCACAGACACCAGGACCCAGGGCAATAGCAATAATTTGATATGACCCTGGGCCAGACCTAACTGTTGGTCTTAGAGAGTCTCCCGGAGAGGCAGGGGCTGGCTGCAGCTCACCCTGGGAACCTGGGCATTGATGGCAGACATACTGGGGAACAGTCAAATGCATGAACAGTGCTGCTGGAGGCTGCCATCTTGACTCATCAGCGCCAAGACCTGGCCCCACCCAACAGGAGGCAAGCACCAGTGCTGGGATACCCAAGACCAAACAACTAAGTGGGCGGGGACACAGACCCATCCATCAGCAGACAGGCTGACCAAAGACTTTCCTGAGTGCACAGCTGACTCCAGACACACCACTAGACATGACCTTGCCCACCACAGGGCCAAGACCTAGCTCTGCCCACCAATGGGCAGGTACTGGCCCATCCCACAAGGAAGCCTGCACTAGCCTCTAGACCATCCTAACTCATCAGTGGGCAGACACAAGAAGCAGAAAATTACAATTCCACAGCCTGCAGACTGAGCTCGCCAAGAGCAAGCCAGACTGTACTCTAGGACCAGCTGGGCCCTGTCCCTGCCCACCAGAAGGCCAATGCAATCTTCAGGACACCTCAGACCACATACCCACCTGTGTCAGGAACAGCACCCTCCTCGCTCAACAATCTGAAATGAGCTATGGGATCACTAGGCCCTGCAGCCAGACTCCAGGAACCAGCTCTGCCTGAGAGTAGTCCAGCACTAACCCCAGGATCCGGCTTCACCTGCCAGTGGGTGAGCAACAGCTCCAGACTCTTCAAGACCCTGACTTCACCCACTAGTGAGCTACTACTAGCTCTGGGGCCCCCTAGAGTTCTACAACCAGTTGCCTTTTGAACAGGCCCCACTAAAGAGCAGTCAGTAGTATCCATAAAAGGCAGGGCCTGGCAACCAATCAGACAAGGGGCCAACCAAGCCTACCAGACCACCCACATAGTCAGCCCACCACAAGAGAAGGAACCCCTAGAGCATACAGCTTAGGTGATGAGAGAGGAGTACACTGCTGGGGTGCATAGGAAGTCTCCTACAGAAGGCCACTTCTCCAAGGTTGAGAAATGTAACTAACCTCCACATACTTAGAAATACAAAGAGCAACTTATACAAAATGAAGCAGCAGAAGAATATATTTCAGATGAACAACAAGATAAAACCCCAGAAGAAGAACTAAGTGAAGTGGAGATAAGCAATCTACCTGAGAAAGAGTTCAGAGTACTATACTGCCCAGTGCTATAAAGCAGGTTCTTATTAGTTATCTATTTTATAGAACAAATTCTCAGAAAGGTAAAATCTCCCAAGACTGAGCAGGAAGAAATAGAAAATATGAGCAGACCAATTACCAGTACTGAAATTGAATCAGTAATTTAAAAACTCTCAACAAACAAAAGTCTAGTACCAGATGACTTCACAGGAGAGTTTTACCAAACATTTAGAGAAGAGTTAACACCTATCTTCTAAAACTATTCCAAAAATCTAGAGAGAAACAAACACTTCCAAACTCATTCTAAGAGGCCACCATCACCCTGATATCAACACCAGACAAAGATATCATAAAAAAAGTAAATTACAAATCAATATCACTGATGAACATAGATGCAAAAATCCTCAACAAAACACTAGCAAACAACCAAAAAAAAATACTAGCAAACCAAATCCAACAGTACATTAAAAAGATCATGAACTATAATCAAGTAGGATTTATCCCAGGGATACAAGGATTTTTCAATATCTACAAATCAATGTGATACACCACATTAACAAACTGAAAAATAAACACCATATGATCATCTCAATAGATGCAGAAAAAGCTTGTTTTACCAAACATTTAGAGAAGAGTTAACACCTATCTTCTAAAACTATTCCAAAAATCTAGAGAGAAACAAACACTTCCAAACTCATTCTAAGAGGCCACCATCACCCTGATATCAACACCAGACAAAGATATCATAAAAAAAGTAAATTACAAATCAATATCACTGATGAACATAGATGCAAAAATCCTCAACAAAACACTAGCAAACAACCAAAAAAAAATACTAGCAAACCAAATCCAACAGTACATTAAAAAGATCATGAACTATAATCAAGTAGGATTTATCCCAGGGATACAAGGATTTTTCAATATCTACAAATCAATGTGATACACCACATTAACAAACTGAAAAATAAACACCATATGATCATCTCAATAGATGCAGAAAAAGCTTTTGATAAAATTCAACATCCATTTATGATAAAACTCTCCAGGAAGTGGGCACAGATGGAACACACCTCAACATAATAAAGGCCATATATGACAAACCCACAGCTGACATCATACTAAACAGTGAAAAGCTGAACGCATTCCCTGTAAGAGCAGGAACAAGACAAGGATGCCCGCTCTTGCCATTTTTATTCAACATAGCTTTAGGAAGTCCTAGCCACAGCAATCAGACAAGAAAAAGAAATAAAAGGAATACAAATTGGAAAGGAAGAAGTAAAACTGTCACTGTTTGCGGATGACATGATGCTATACAAAGAAAATCCTAAAGATGCCACCAGAAAACTACTAGAGTCCATCAATGAATTTAGTAAAGTTGCAGTATACAAAATTAATATACAGAAATCTGTTGCATTTCTATTCACTAACAATGAAATAGCAGAAAGAGAAATTAAGGAAACAGTCCCATTTACCACCTCATCAAATGAAAAAAAAAACCAACAACCTAGGAATAAAACTATCTCAGAAGGCAAAAGACCTGTACTCCAAGAACTATAAGATGCTGATGAAAGAAACTGAAGGTGACACAAACAGATGGAAAGATATACTGTGTTCAGGTATTGGAAGAAACAATATTATTGAAATTACCATACTGCCCAAGATAATCTATAGATTCAATGCAACGCGTATCAAATTACCAATGGCATTTTCCATAGAACTAAAACAAATAATTTAAAAATTTGTATGGAAACACAAAAGACCCTGAATAGCCAAAACAATCTTGAAAAAGAAAAACGGAGCTGGAAGAATCAGGCTCCCTGACTTCAGACTATACTACAAAGCTACAGTAATCAAAACAGTATGGTCCTGGCACACACACAAAAAAAGGCACACAGATCAATGGAACAGAATAGAGAGCCCAGAAATAAACTCATGCACTTATGGTCAATTAATCTACGACAAAGGAGGCAAGAATATACAATGGAGAAAAGATAGTCTCTTCAATAAGTGGTGTTGGGAAAACTGGACAGCTACACGTAAAAGAATGAAATTGAACATTCTCTAATAACATACACAAAAATAAACTCAAAATGGATACTATAAAACTCTTAGATACTATAAAATACTCCAGATACTATAAAACTCCTAGAGGAAAACATAGGCAGAACACTCTTTGACATAAATTACAACAATATTTTTTGGATCCATCTTCTAGAGTAATGGAAATAAAACCAAAAATAAGCAAATGGGACCTAATTAAACTTAAAAGCTTTTGCACAGCAAAGGAAATCATAAACAAAATTAAAGGACTACCTACAGAATGGGAGAAAATATTTGCAAATGATGCAACAGACAAGGGATTAATTTCCAAAATACTGTATACCAATAGCTCATAGAGTTCAATTAAAAAAACAAAACAAAACAAAAAACAACCAATGGTGCTTGGTGTCCTCCCAGAGGGGTGGATAGGGAGGGTGGGAGGGAGACACAAGAGGGAGCAGATATGGGGATATATGTACGTGTATAGCTGATTCACTTTGTTATAAAGCAGAAACTAACACACCATTGTAAAGCAATTATACTCCAATAAAGATGTTAAAAAATAAATAAATAAAATAAAATATACAAATGCTAAAAAAAAAAAAGGGCAGAGATCTAATAGACATTTCTCCAAAGAAGACATACAGATGGCCAAGAGGCACATGAAAAGATGTTCAACATTGCTAATTATTAGAGAAATGCAAATCAAAACTACAATGAAGTATCACCTCACACCAGTCAAAATGACCATCACAAAAAAATCTACAAATAATAAATGCTGGAGAGGATGTGGAGAAAAGGGGAACCCTCCTACACTGCTGGTAGGAATAAAAATTCAGGCAGCCACTATGGAGAACAGTATGGAGTTTCCTTAAAAAACTAAAAAAGAGTTACCATACGATCCAGCAATCCCACTCCTGGGTATATATCTGGAAAAGATGAAAACTCTAACTTGAAAAGATACATGTACCCCAGTGTTCACAGCAGCACCATTTACAATAGCCAAGACATGGAAGCAACCTAAATGTCCATCAACAGATGAATGAATCAAGAAGACATGCTATACATACATACAATGGAATATTACTCAGCCATAAAAAAGAACAAAATTTTGCCATTTGCAGCAACAGGAATGGACCTAGAGATTATCATACTGAGTAAAGCAAGTCAGACAGAGAAAGTCAAATATCATATGATCTCACATGTGGAATATAAAAAAATGATACAAATGAACTTATTTACAAAACAGAGATTCCAGACATGGAAAACAGACTTATGTTTATCAGAGGGTAAAGTGGCAGGGGTAGGCAGGGATAAATTAGGAGTTTGGGAACCACAGATAAACACTACAATTTATAAAACAGATAAACCACAAGGACCTACCATATAGCACAGAGAACTACATTCAATATCTTTTAATAACCTATAATGGAAAAGAGTCTGAAAAATAATACATATTATAGGGACTTCCCTGGTGGTGCAGTGATTAAGAATCCACCTGCCAATGCAGGGGACATGGGTTCGAGCCCTGGTCCAGAAAGATCCCACGTGCCACGGAGCAACTAAGCCCATGCACCAGAACTACTGAGCCCGTGCTCTAGAGCCTGTGAGCCACAACTACTGACGCTGTGCACCTAGAGCCAGTGCTCCACAAGAGAAGTCACTGCAATGAGAAGCCCATGCACTGCAACAAAGAGTAGCCCCTGCTCGCCACAACTAGAGAAAGCCCGCATTCAGCAATGAAGACCTAATGCAGCCAAAAACAAATAAATAAAATAAAATATACAAGTGCTAAAAAAAAAGAAAAAGGGCAGAAGACTTAATAGACATTTCTCCAAAGAAGACATACAGGTGGCCAAGAAGCACATGAAAAGCTGCTCAACATCACTATTAGAGAAATGCAAATCAAAACTACAAGATATCACCTCACACCAGTTAGAATGGGCATGATAAGAAAATCTACAAACGACAAATGCTGGAGAGGGTGTGGAGAAAATGGAACCCTCCTGGCACTGTTGGTGGGAATGTAAATTGATACAGCCACTATGGAGAACAGTATGGAGGTTCCTTAAAAAACTAAAAATAGAATTACCATATGATCCAGCCAACCCATGACTGGGCATATACCCAGAGAAAACCATAATTCAAAAAGACACATGCACTCCAATGTTCACTGCAGCACTATTTACAATAGCCAGCTCATGGAAGCAACCTAAATGCCCATCGACAGATGAATGGATAAAGAAGATGTGGTACATATATACAATGGAATATTACTCAGCCATAAAAAGGAACGAAATCGGGTCATTTGTAGACACATGGATGTATCTAGAGACTGTCATACAGAGTGAAGTAAGTCAGAAAGAGAAAAACAAATACTGTATATTAACACATATATGTGGAACCTAGAAAAATGGTACAGATGAACCGGTTTGCAGGGCAGAAATTGAGACACAGATGTAGAGAACAGACGTATGGACACCAAGCGGGGAAAGCAGCAGGGGGGTGGGGGGGTGATGAACTGGGCGATTGGGATTGACATGTATACACTGATGTGTATAAAACTGATGACTAATAAGAACCTGCTGTATAAAAAAAATAAATAAAATAAATTTATAAAAAAGAATATATATTAAATATATTATATATAAATATCTGGATTACTTTTGTATACACATACAACTAACACAACACTGTAAATCAACTATACTGAAATTTTTAAAAAATTCTGAACTAGAAAATGTACACACACAAAGAAGTGTAAGACTTGTATACTGAAAACTACAAAGCACTACTGAGGGAAAGTAAAGAAGACCTAAATAAATGGAAAGACACCCCCTGTTCATGAATTGGAAGACTATATTGCTAATATGGCAATACTATCCTAATAATTCACAGGTTCAGTGCAATCCTCATCAAAATTCCAACTCCCTGGTTCACATGAATGGAAAAGCCTATCCTAAAGTTCCTGTGGAAATGCAAGGGACCCAGAATAGCCAAAAATCTTGGAAAAGAAAAATAAAGCTGACGTACTCATTCACCGATTTCAAAACTTAAAATAAAACTACATTAATGAAAATTGTATGATATTGGCATAAGGACAGACATATAGGTCAATGGCATAGAATTTTTTTTTGGTACGTGGGCCTCTCACTGTTGTGGCCTCTCCCATTGCAGAGCACAGGCTCTGGACGCGCAGGCTCAGCGGCCATGGCTCACGGGCCAAGCCGCTCCGCGGCATGTGGGATCTTCCCGGACCGGGGCACGAACCCGTGTCCCCTGCATCAGCAGGCGGACTCTCAACCACTGCGCCACCAGGGGAGCCCAATGGTATAGAATATTAATCCAGAAATAAACCCAGATATCTATGTCAAATGATTTTTGACATAGATGCCAAGAAAATACAGTAAGGAAAGAACAATCTTTTCAACAAATGGTGCTGGGACAAATGGAAATCTAAGTGCAAAAGAATGAAGTTGGACCCATAGCTCACATCATAAATAAAAATTAACTCAGGGAGTTCCCTGGTAGCCTAGTGGTTAAGATTCCAGGCTTTCACTGCCGTGGCCCAGGTTCAGTCCCTGGTTGGGGAACTGAGATCCCACAAGCTGCACGGCATGGACCAAAAAAAAAAAAAAGGACTCAAAATGTATCAAACTTAAATGTAGAAGCTAAAATTATAAAACTCTTAAGAAAAAACACAGGTGTAATTTTTGTGACCTTGGATCAGGCAATGGTTTCTTAGATGTGACACATGAATTATAAGCAAGCAAAAGGAAAAGAAAAGATTAACAGGACTTCATTAACATCAAAAACTTTTGTGCATCGAAGGACACCATCAAGGAAAACCACAGAATGGGAGAAATATTTTCAAGTTATATATCTGATAAAGATCTAGTATCCAGGATATAAAAAAGAATACATATCTTATATCTTAATAAAAAGACAACCTAATTTTAAAATGGACAAAGGATTTAAATAGGTATTTCTCCAAAGAAGATAAAGAAATGGCCAATAGAAACATGAAAAGATGTTCAACATCGTTAGTCATTATGCAAATGCAAATATAAGCCACAAAAAGATCACACACCATAGGGTGACTATAATAATAAAAAAGCAGAAAATAATAAGTGCTGACAAGGGTGTGAAGAAATGGGAACTGTCATACATTGATGGCGGGCAAGTAAAATGGTGCAGCCACTGTAGGAAACAGTGTAACAGTTTCTACAAAAGTTAAACACAGAGTTACCACATGATCCAGTAATTCTACTCCTAGGATAACCAAGAGAATTGAAAATATCTGTTCACCCAAAAATTTGTGCACAAATGTTCATAGTAGCATTATTTACAATAATCAGAAAGTGGAAACAACTCAAATGTTCATCAACTGACAAATGCATAAACAAAATGTGGCATATCCATACAATGGCATATTATTTAGCTCTAAAAAGTAATGAAATACTAATACATGCTACAACATGGATGAACCTTGAAAACATTATGTTAAGTGAAAGAAGCCAGACACAAAAGACCACATTTTATATGATTCTATTTGTATGAAATGTCCAGAATAAACAAATCTACACAGGCAGTAAATAGATTAATGCTTGCCAGGGACTGGGACGGTGGGTGAGAGGGGGAGAATGGGGAATGACTGCTAATGGACACAGGGTTTGTTTTAGGGGTGATGGAGACATTCCGGAATTAGATTAATGATGGTTGTACCACCTTGTTGTGCAATACACTAAAACTACTGAATTATATACTTTAAAAAGGTGAAATTTATGGTATGTAAATTACATCTCAATAAAAAGATAAATTTTTTAAAAGGTTAGATCTACCCCATTTTTGAAGATGATGGAGAGATCTCAGCCTTGTAAAACCATGTGCACACCCCTCCGGATCTACTTTCATCTCTCCTTCTGGTCACTATACCAATAACTAAAGTCAAGTTACAATATAACCTGACTAAGGAAGTAGTGGACCTAATAAGGGAAAACCAGACTATACACTGAAGAAGCTATAGGACCTAGTCAACATATTCCATCAGGATCTAATTATTGGGTCTGGATCCTAAGGATGCTGGTTCAAGGTGGAAGGTAGGGATGGGGTGCCTGTGACATGTAAAATTGGCACGACTGTGTGTTTATGCTTACCTTGGGCCACATCTCTTTTCACATATAATGTGAACCACTCACAGCTCTGATCATTAGGAGGATTTCCAAAACACTGCATTTCAGGACCATTTCCAGTAGCAATATATTTTCAATTTGCACCCATATTTTGAGCTAACCCATTCATGAATCAATCTCAGCTATTTTCCACTTCTAAATAAATGGAAAGACACCCCCTGTTCATGAATTGGAAGACTATACTGCTAATACAGCACTACTGCGCAAATAATCTACAGGTTCAGTGCAATCCCTATCAAAATTTCAACTTCCTTGTTCACATAAATGGAAAAGCCTATCATAAAGGTCCTACTGCTGGGCCTGTCCCATCTTATGACGTGGTGGGTCTGACAGACATGAACTCAATGGGCAGCTTTGTTGCATAATCACTTGACATTCCAAGGTTAAACACTCAATTTCTACCACAAATACTCCATTTCTAACTTTCCTGCTATAGGACCCATTTAAAGTTGGCCAACTTCTGTTTTAGCTGGTAAACAGGTAGGGGAAGATAATGGGATATGCTGCTCTGGACCAACTACTGGATATTTAAAGACTTCACCAACGTGGCAGGACCCTGAATTCTTACAATCTAGCTATGATCAAAGGGTCAACTGGTCCTATCACACAGTCTACCACCCAGAAAATGATAGCCTGATACAGTAGAGGAATGATCTCTTGAACATTCCAGTAAGGTGTTAGCTTGAACATTGTAGTTATACTCTGCAAAGACATGGGTATCTTCCAGGATGTATTCTACAACCCCAAATCGACAACCATAATATGTAGAATACATGGGTCTGGGAACCCTGGGGTGGAAATAGGAATGGCTCCACTTAATGCCACTCAGAGTGACCGCCTTGGAGAATTTCTGTTGCCTATCTCTACATTTATAGGCTCTATGGGTCTAGAGCTACACTACCCAATAAGGTAGCCACTAGCTATGTGTGGCTGTTTACATTTAAATGTAATTAAATTAAATTAAAAATTAATTTCCTTAGTTGTACTAGTCACATTTCAAGTGCTCAAAAGCCACATAAGAAAGTGGCTACCATAATAGCACAAATACTAAACATTTCCATTACTGCAGAATGTTCTATTGGACAGAACTACTCCACAGGACCTGGTTACCAGAATAGAAAGTTTCTACTAGGGGATAAAGAGAATCCTACTGAAATTTAAGCTATGGCTACTGCACTGTCACTTCAAGCACTTTATGCCAAGAGACTAGGAAGCAATAAAAGGAGTCACTTTACTGACAGGGGTCACTGACCCTGACCATCAAGAGGAGATAGTGATGCTGTTACGTAATAGAGATAGGGAAGAATATGGTGCTCAGGTGATCCACTGGAGGGTTTCTTGGAACCGTCAAATTTTAATAGTAAATGGACAAGTGTATCATTCATGGCCTCAAAAGATAATGGTAAACAGGGGCTCAGACTCCCCAAGGATGAGGGTTTGGGTCAGACTAACAGGAGTGCCACCTACTCCAGCGGAGGTACAAGCCTGACACAGGAATGAAGAACACCTTCATATTTCCTGTGTAGTAACATGACAATGACTCAAGGTCCAAATGAGCATGCCCCAATGCTTTGTTACTATGCAAGTCTCTTTGAAACACTGAAACAACTGCCATATCTAAGGGCTGAGAGATCAGGATTGTCTGAGATTAGATTCCTATAACTAGGAAAATGGTGGTTGAAATTGAAAGGGCTACTTCCAAAATATTTTTTTTGCCAAGTTTTTCTCTGTCTCAGTGCCTTTGCACTTGCTATTCTTTTTGCCTAGAATACTCATCTTCCAGATCTTTCACACAGCTGGCTCATTATCATTCCAATATCACCTCCTTAAAAGAGGTTCTCCCTGATCAACAAAATCTTCCAACACAGATATTTTTCTTTACACCATTATAATTCCTTCATAAGACTTCTAAAATGTGTATTCATGTTATTTATTGATTTTTAATTTTCTTATTTATTGTTCAGTTCCACCACTTGAATTTAATCTTCACAAGGGCAGACACTTTGGTGGTTTTATTCACTGCAACATCCTCAGCACCTAAGAACAATGCCTGATACGTTGTAGGTGCCAATAAATATTTTCTAATTGACTGTTGCAGAGACTAACAAAACTAGATTAGAAATTAGGGACAGGTTATTTCAATACCTTTAACTGACCAATAAGCCAATGGAGACAAAAAACCTAAAGGAAATAACCTGCCAAATATATGCAGCTAGTTTCTAGCAGATTCAGCATCAGAATCTTGGTTTGGGGGTATTAAAGGCCCTGCTCTTTCCACTGAATCATCGATATAAAAGTAAATAGCAAATACTGCAACTGTTCTAAGATGTGGCAAGCAGCACTGAAGCCATATGCAGAAGGCAAAGAAAGTGAACTATACTTAATATCAACTTTAAATACTATACCTACCACCTCTTGTCTGTGCAATTATTAGAGAAGCGAACAGAACAACTCCCAAATATCATGGCAGCAGCAAAGACTGGGAGAGCTAGGAACACAGTTAATTCACAAGAGAACTCAAACTACATTTCTTTGCCACCTTCTCTTCTAAATCCTTTACCAATGCTTCTTGACGTACCATAAAGGCACTGCTCCAATGTTCATGCTGGAGAAAAGATGTGGGGATAATTGCTGTTGATAATCTGTACCTAGAACAATAGTCCTAAAAGGCCTTACACTCATTTTGTAATTAATGATTTTTCTTATTTTATCTTGGCAAAAACGGGGTATTTACACATTGTGACTACTGCCCATTATACTAAAGTAGACCACCCATGTCCATTTTCTAAGTTATAATTACTTATTGCAACAAACAGAACAAGTCATACTCAAAAAATTCCTGAAAGAAAACTCTTTGTCCAAATCAAGCTTTCTTTTTTTTTTTTTTGCTTAATAAGTGATGATTAAAAGAACAGAGAAGGATCTTCATATTGTACCAGCCTCAAATTTGGTATAGCAGACTTTCAATATTGACAATCACTTCCTTCCAAAAGGAATGAATAAGAATGAGTCAGAAATCTTTCCCCTTTGAATCAGTCATTAGTTATGAGCAAAAGCCTCTGGGACTGTCCCTCACGAAAGTGGGGTCTAAATCTGCTCTAACTTTGGAATTAAGATATCTTAAAAGCAGTGTGATAATATCTGCATATTATTTGATACAACTTTAGGTAGAGAAGGAAAGACAGTAGAAAAATGCCTATTATATGTATCTAGGAATCCTGAGGGTTTTTTTCCTCATTGTTTATTTTAAAAATTAGCTTAAAAATCAAATAATTACTTTAAGAATTAAAAAATTAGCCCTAGTCCAGAGGAGGAAATCACACCTGATTGGCAAAATAAACAGTTCTAGATCTTTACTCCGCAATGAAGAGACTGACAATGCAAGGAGTAACAGAATGAAGAGGTGCTGTGTAATATAAAGAAATCCCCCAGGTGATGCTGCAACTCTTCCCTTTCCCTCTTTCCCCTTCTACTTTTAAGCACTAAGTGATAGTAGTTCCTATACCAGTTGATCACTAGAATCTACTGCAGCGTTTTAAAAAATACAAATTCCTGGATCCAAATCCTCAATGTTTTGTTCAGTGGTGACCCTTCTAGCCCATGCTTAGTGTGTCTAGGGGGCAATCCAGTACTGACCATGCTTATATAGCTTGTGAATGTGGTCACACGATTCCCTGTCTCATGAAGCTCCAAAGGCTCATTGTCAAATCCCTATGAAATTTAGGTGAAAGTGAATACACAGGTCTTAGGCTTAACTAGTTAAGAAGCGTGAACAACAGTTGCTTTCCCAACCATTATAATTAAGGACATGATGTGAGAATGAGAAACGCATCACAGCCAAATGGAGGTCACCCTGCCCCTCAAGGATGGAAATGGACATACAGGCAGGTGAGACTGGAACCCAGGCAGAAAGGGCAGATACAGGAACCAATTGTTGTATTCAAAGAACAGACCACTAATCCAATCCACTTATTTTTCCATGGTGGAGACAGAAAACTCAAAAAAGGAAGTGGGTCAGAAAACATGACTAAGAAGGAATGCATACCACTCTAGAAAACATTCGATCCTAGAACTGGCTAAGTCAGGAACATTTCAGAGTGGAATCACAAAGGGGTCTTATCCATAGGAACAGGTTGGCTTTTGCTTTCAAGGTCTATGTGGTTTCTCAGCAAAAGGTATTCTTGCAACACCAAGAACACTGTTTCCCAGATTCCTGTAACCAGTGGGTCAATCTTGACTGTAGAGACAGCTACTTTCAGACTACATTCTGGCAGCAGTGAGAGGGCTTTGATTCTAGGGACACCTTCTCATGAAGGGACAGGTGGAAAGGAACAATCTTAGCTTACACCTAAGCTCTTGCAGGAAGCCTCCTCTGAACATTCAGGCTGCATGCCTGTTCACTGGATCCCAGGACCACTGTATACATACCTCGTTTATAGCACTTACTATAACTTTGAAAGCAGCTGTTCATATGTATGACTCTCAGAAAACCATGGCCTCTGTATGAGAATGGGAATTGTTTTCTTTGCCTTCCTATCCCTAGTTTCTAAGAGAGTAACCAGCACATCAAAGGTACTAAAGAAACATTTGTTGTTTTGTTTGCTGATTCAGCTTGTCATTCCCAAAGCACAAATATCTATCTTCTCTCTGTGTCTGGCTCAGCCACACTAGGGGCTTGTGCTAGGCTAAAGTACTAGAGCTCAGCAATAGACTCAAGTGCTCCTCCTATCAACTCAAGAGTGAGGTCTGCCTGAAGAGAGAGACAGAGGAACCTCCTAGCGCAAGTGGGGACACAGGTGGGAGCAAAGGACTCTGTGTAGTTCTCTCTCCATCACTTTCTACCCCAAGAATTCATCTCAATTCCAGGTGCCTGGTGGAGGCAGCACCACACCAGAAGATAATAAAATCTGTTTTCTCTCCTAATTTTAAAACAATCCCCAAAGATTTATCCTTGAGAATTTAGAGGTCCCTGAGCTAGAAGCCAAACTTATGTGAGCTGTGACCTTTTCCTGCCACTTGAAACACAACCCAAAGGAATGATATTTTGCCCTTACCAAAAAATAATCCATATGAGGGTCATAGTATCCTCCAATGCCATAATCAGCAACCTGGCAGTAAAAAAAAAAAAATACAAGGTTAGCTAGGTGGACAGCCTCTAAGCCAGCCCAGGAACTCTGCATTCCCAAGCCTGCTCCTAAGTGAAGACAATAAGCAGCTTATCTAGTACCTGCACCTAGGCCAGGAAACTAAGGAACAGACAGAATATGGAACTTACCCAAGGTGACACAGATAGAAAGTAGCAAAGCTTGAATTCTTTTTTTTTTTTCAATAAATTTATTTATTTATTTTTGGCCGCATTGGGTCTTCGTTGCTGCACACGGGCTTTCTCTAGTTGCGGTGAGCGGGGGCTACTCTTCATCGCAGTGTGCAGGCTTCTCATTGCGGTGGCTTCTCTTATTGAGGAACATGGGCTCTCGGTGCGTGGGCTTCAGTAGCTGTGGTTCATGGGCTCTAGAGCTCAGGCTCAATAGTTGTGGCTCACAGGCTTAGTTGCTTCATGGCATGTGGGATCTTCCCGGACCAGGGATCGAACCCATGTCCCCTGCATTGGCAGGCAGATTCCCAACCATTGCATCACCAGGGAAGTCCTGGCAGGAGGATTCTTAACCACTGTGCCACCAGGGAAGTCCCAAAGCTTGAATTCTTACCCAGGCTTTTTGATTCCTGAGCTCTATGCCCTTAAACCCTAGGCCATTTGTGCCCAGAGAAAGAGGCAAACAAAAATCAGACTGGGTAGGTTTCTGTGGGAAGGGGCATAGAAGTGGGGCTCACAACATTTCAAGGCCAGTGTCCTCAGCTAGAGAATGGAAAGCTTCAGGGTAAAGGTAACTATGGCTCAACTGAGATTAGAAAAGACAAGAAAGGGGAACAGGACACAGATTCCTCACTCAGATACCTCATACCTGGAAAAATTCAGCTGTTTCATCTGACAGCCCAGTGATGAGCTGAATCCTGCGATTCACTTGGCCAATCACAGGGTCTTCCTCTTCTGTCAGAAATACACTGGATGGAGAAAATCAGGTAGACAACAAGGGCATGGGGAAAGGAGAAAAGTGGACCAGTGTGAGTCAGGAGAAAAAGATGGGGTAGAAAAGGAGGTGGGGAGGTTGGAGGGTTTGGAGATCATTCCTCTTGCCTCTGGACACTGTGTCACAACTGTTATTTCTGGCTCAGAAATGCCATATGGGGATGTTCAGAATCCCCACAATGTCAGCATTCACAGGGCCCTAGGAACTCATCCCTTCCAACCCTCTGATGTGGTAACAACAATACTGGGAGGTATATTATCTGAGTTTATACAGTCAGTAAGTGGCAGAGCTAGGACTATAACTCAAGTCTTCAAGATTTTCGTCCTGTGCTTTTTTTGTGATATAACAAGATCTCCTAAAATTTTAAGTAAAACTCAAAACTGGTCAACCCATGATAAAAATGAGTCTATAATTTAAGCTAGAACAAAATCACTCTCAGGGTCCATAAACAAACACAAACCACACATATACACACATGCACACTATAAGTCCACATGAAGTATGCACACAAAGTCACAGCTAAGGACAGTGTGAGGGACAAACAGTAAACAAATGGAGAGACACGAAGTGAACACACAGGTCAGAGAAATCTCACATATACAAGTAGGGTGACTGGGAGAGATGCCAAACCAACCCATGCCCAGATTACCTTTGGCTGACTCTCGCTTTGGATGACTGGACAGAAGGTGAAGTGATACTAAAGACTCTGGATCGTTTCATCTAGGAAACAAAATCTGAGAATGAATATAGTCTCACTTCACCCCTAACTATGTGCTTATGTCCAGAGACCCTAGAGATAGATCTATCATTAACTAATTCATTTATTATTTTAAAAACTTATTCTGAACTATTTAAAACATACAGAGAACTGTGAAGAATAATACAGCAAATTCATAGGTACCCCTAACTCAGGCCTTCCAAATCTTGGCATTGGTCAGGTGAGGCAGAGACTACCTACCTACACAATACCTATATGAAAGACTTTCTCTCTTTTTTCACTAATAAGATAATCCTGATTTTATTTAAGATACTAATGTGCCCAGAAAAAAAGATTATACCTTCTAATTTCACTTGTATCCTCGTGTGAACCTGATTACAGCACGTAAAATTATTTGTAAGCAAAAGTTGTTATTTGTAAGCTCATTAAAGGGGGTGGGGCAGATAGTTGGAGCAGACTCTTTTAGGGCCCTTCCCCTTTCTAACTGCTTCTGGTCTCAAACCCAGGTATAGCTCCAGGAGCCATCTTGTGACATTAGGAAGAAAGCCATGCACTATAAAAGATGAAACAGAAAGAAGGATCCAGGTCCCCAATGATATTGTGGAGCTACCAAAATGATGCTAGATTATCTTTCTCTTTAAGTCTGTTTATATGAAAGAATAAAGCCTAAGTCACTACTATAACTCTATTATAAGGAGCCTAATGTAATTCCCAACTTATATATTTATTTACTATGGAACTTCTTTAAAAATAAACAAAACATTACAGATAAAACTGAGCCCTTCCAAATCTAATTCTCCTCTACAGCTCCCCACAAAAAGTCACTATCCTAAAATTATTAGTGCTTCTTTATCCTGGAACATGTTTTTATACATTTACAATTAATGTATTAAAAAGTGAATATAAATAGTATTGCTTTCCATGTATTGAAACTTTATATAAATTGTATCATACTCAACATAACCTTCTATAACTTGCTTTTTGACTTAGTGTTAAGTTTTTTGAGAGATGCATGAGAAACGTAGTTTTTTTTTAGTTCACTCATTTTCACTAAG
Organism: Neophocaena asiaeorientalis asiaeorientalis; assembly: GCF_003031525.2. Lineage (NCBI taxonomy): Eukaryota > Metazoa > Chordata > Mammalia > Artiodactyla > Phocoenidae > Neophocaena > Neophocaena asiaeorientalis. Next base: position 944,918 of record NW_020173499.1, on the reverse strand, counting down.
GCTAAGTTATAGATTGTATGCATATTTCATAAATCATTTATCCATTTTCCCTTGATGAACATTCAGATTTGCAAAAGCCTTTCTATTACATCTCCTTGTCCACATGTTCAAGTGTTTCACTAGGGTAGTGGTCTTCAAACTAGGGTCTGCGTACCGCTAAGGTATCCACAATTTTAGCAGAAATACAGAGGAATCGACTTCCAGATACTCAAATTCTATATACACTTTCATTGTTTTGCTCAATTTCTCTTTTCAAATAGTCCTTCCCCCCACTATTCAAAAGAAAGGCCTATTGTTCATACACATAAAATTTTACTATGGTGTATTCTCCCCAGATGTAAAAACTTTTAGGTCATCAAAAAAAGAAACAACACAAAATACTGTCTCAGTGAAGCCTCTTCTGGGTTAACCAAGACACTCATTAACTCACAGTAGGGTTTCCTGTATCATATTTCTGATAAGTGTGAAGTATAGCATTTAGAAATGGGGTATTTTGGGCCCTTGTTGGGATGCTCTGAATAAAAATGTTTGTAAAGCAGGACACTATAACTGATATAAATTTTTGTTTCATTACTTGGCCTCTTATATTCCTTGATTATTTTCAAAGAAGGCACTGCCCTTGTGGGATGATCTAGTAAGGGTCAAGTGAATACTGAGAAAGAATATTTATATGAAAAGTGGCAGCAATTCTTTTCAACTATTCTTAACATTCATCCCTATTATATGTCACTCACTAAAAAGAAAAGGAAATTCAAACAGCTAAAAAAATTCTGAAGTCTAGGTTGGTAACATTGATTATTTTAATAGTAAGAGGGTGTCACAGAATAAAGATACCCTTCTAAATGCAATTCCCTCCACAGAGCTTCCTGAAAACCACCAATAAGGAAAGAAAACAAAAATCACCCATTACCTATGCCTACAATGTAACTTAGAAACAGAGATACTACAAATTTCAATTTTCTTGTTAGTGGGAAAATAAACACCAGATGTCAGCAGAGTGTTCCAGAGATATCTAAGCAAAGAATCTGAGGCTGCAGAAAGAGTGAAAAGTGTAGTATGGTCTTAATGGTGGTGAAACAATATTAATGGTAAACACCATATAATGTCATCCAGGGTCTTGCTTTCAGAGGGAAAGGACCTACTCTGAGTAGGGAAATACTGAGAGAAAAATCTGAAATTTAGTGGATCACAGCACTGCCTTTTGGATATTTTAAACACAAGAGCTTGGAAACTGTACTGAATCACAGGTTACAGCACAGGGAAGGCACTATTTCTTGGGTGAAGGAAGACTCTTAGAGAGTGAGATGGCTGTCAGGTTTGGTGGCAAAGAGAAGAAGTGGGTGAAAGTAAGGGGCCCATTAAAATTATAAATTAAGAAATAATTCAGAGGAGATAGACCAAAAAAAGTACTATTAATTAAAGAAACTGCATTTCACTGTAGGAATAGAAGAGGAAACATTTAACATGAGATCAATGGTCCAGGAAAACACAACAAGAAAAATAAAAAAGAACTCAGCATCCATACAAGTTACAACAGAAAAACAAAATGAAAATCAAAACTTTTCAGGAGTTGAAAACACAAAACAACCAAGTCCCAGCCAAGAAACAGAAGAATATTAACAAAATACTGTAACATTAATTAAATATAATTAAGTAATAAGCAAGTGTGACTATGAAAGAACATCACAACTCAGAAACTGAAAAGCTCAGAATGGATACAGACAACAAAAGAAGATGCGAAATAGAAACTGATCATATTCAGAAAAGCTATTTAAAAAAACCAATAAAATTATCTCAGAAAAGAAGACTATTATAAGGTCCCCAAGGAAAATACAAATACGACCAAGGTGTACTAAGAGACAGAGAGGACAGAATGAGAAAAGTAAAAAAAAGAAAATGAAGGAAATGAAGATAAAGGTAAACAGGATGAGAGACAGTGATAAATATAAAAGACTGACAAAGAAGAGTAATGTAGGTTTCACTGGATCCTTAAAAAAAGAAAAATGAAAGAATGGATTTGACCTAAAATGGCCAATTCTAAGATATATCCTAGTAAAACAAGCAAACAGAAAATGATGAACACAGTAAATTAATCTAAAATAGTATGTCAAAACTGAGACCAAATACATCAATCATATGAATAAAGTACTTATTTACGTAGATAAATACAATTCTTTTTATTAAAAATAAGAGACTTTTTAATATAGTTGAACATAACTCCTAACAGACTGACCCTCACCCAGATAACTATAAACTCTGGACAAAATATGAAAAATAATTACTGGAAGGCACTGCAGAGTAAACAAAACAGGCAGATTATGAATGGCAGTCGATCCTTAAAAGACAGGAATGAGGGGCTTCCCTGGTGGCGCAGTGGTTGAGAGTCTGCCTGCCGATGCAGGGGACACGGGTTTGTGCCCCGGTCTGGGAAGATCCCACATGCCACAGAGCAGCTAGGCCCGTGAGCCATGGCCACTGAGCCTACGTGTCTGGAGCCTGTGCTCTGCAACGGGAGAGGCCACAACAGTGAGAGGCCCACATATCACAAAAAAAAAAAAAAAAGACAGGAATGGTACAGGTGGCTTCCCATTTTTTCAATGGCTGTTAGCCTTGGATGACCACAGGTGACACAGCACAGTCTGACAAAAAATCCAAAGTTTTTATAACCTGAAGCACCACATTACAGAAGCAACCATAGGTGCTAAAAAGTGAAGAGTGAATCACAACAATGTGAGAGAAAGAGAGAGACTTTCAAACTCTGTGTATAAGCTCTGCCTGAATCTCTTGCAGACCTCTAAACAAAGCATATGTAGGTGAGACTGTAAGCGTCTCAGCCAAGTATAAGAACTGAACAGCACAAAAAAGTTTGCTGTTTGTATTCAGCCAAGTCAACTGCCTGTTATTAAAAACAACAACAGGCTACCTCTTTCAAGATGGTGACATAGGAGGCTCCTGAACTCACCTCCTCCTATGGACACCCCAAATCTATAGCTACATATAGAAAAATTTTCTCTGAAACAAATCCAGAGGATGAGTGACTCCTACATATCAGGTGAACAAGAAAAAAATCCACATAAATGGTAAGAGTTAGAAACTAACACATCGTAAAACAACTACACCCCAATAAAAAGAGAAGGGGAATTCCCTTGCAGTCCAGAGGTTATGACTCCACGCTTCCACTGCAAGGGGCACAAGTTCACTCCCTGGTCAGGGAATTAAGGTCCTGCAAGCCATGCGGCATGACAAATAAATAAATAAATGAAATTTTGAAAAATGGTAAGAGAGAGCAAACTCACAGATATAGAGAACAAACTAGTGGTTATAAGTGGGAGAAGGAAGGGGGAGAGGCAAAATAGGAGTAGGGGATTAAGAGCTACAACCCACTATGTAAAAACATAAATAAGCTACAAGGATATATTGTACAGCACAGGGAATATAGCCAATATTTTGTAATAACTATAAATGGAGTATAATCTATAAAAATTTTGGATCACTATGTTGTACAACTGAAACTAATATTGTAAATCAACTAAACCTCAATTTTAAAAATGGTAAGACTCCAATAAAGAAGTTAAAAAGATAAAAAAATTTAAAAAGTTGCATTTAATAAATAAATAATGGTATGAGAGGTTGAGACACAAATCTCACCATAAACCCCAACCCTGGTAAGGTGGCACACAACCAGGAGGGAACTCACAACTCTCAGCTTCTCCCTGAAAGGCAATGGGTTTGGACCCCATATCCAGCACCCAAACTTTTAAGACATCCACCTAAAAGAAGGGACCCCAAAACATCTAGCTTTGAAAGCCAACAGTGCTTGTATCTGTGAGATCTATAAGACTATATGGCAAATTAAGAGACAGTTCTTAAAGGGCTCACATGGACTCACCATACCTAACCCCCCAGGGCCCAGCAGAGGCAGCAAACTGAAACCAGTCTTCTTGGTGAAAGAGGACTATTTGCTTATTTTGACAGCTGCAGCCTTAGGGGCAGGCTTCTAACTTAACACACATCAAGGGGCCAATGCCAATACTCTCCAGAGACCAGGGAGGTCATCAGCCAGTACTATCTTCACACTCTCCCTCTGCCTTGCTCCAGGTCACTGGTATTTCCCAGAAAGAGATTGTGTATATCTCTGGCACCCCAGATCTTGTGGGTGCAGCCCAGGGCATGACTCTTGAACACCTGGTTTGCTGGCCAGTGGAGCATGTGTTCATGATTTCTTCAAGAGGAGGGGAGCAAACAAAGAAACAGTTCTTAACTGGCTATCACACCTGGCCACAGTGCAGAGGGAGCAGACCAAAACACCCATTTCAGTATTCACCTGAAACAGGTATATTTGCATACTTTAAAAGCTGCTGCCAGAGGGTCCAGCTTACGATCAGCCTGCATCTAGGTGCTGACTGATATCCTTCCCTTTGGACACTAACAGATCTTGGCATACCCTCAACTACTAGAAGCCACTAAGAACAAACCAGTCTGCTTGAACAACTACAAACGTTTGAGAGAAAACTAAGAGCAAGGGCAGGGTTTAATGACAAGGTTAATCTCCTACACAAGACCACTCCTTTAAGACTGGAAGAGGGGTTTCTTTATCTATTGCATACAAACCAACACAGAGAGTCAAGGAAAATGAAAAAAAAGAGAGGAATACGTTCCAATTGAAAAAACAAGAAAAAGCCTCAAAGACCTTAAAGAAATGGAGATAAGTGGTTTACCTGATAAAGAGTTAAAAATAATGGTCATAAAGGGAGGCGGAGTCAAGATGGTGGTGTGGGAAGACATGAAGTTAGTGTCTCCCCACAACAAGGGCACCTGCTGGCCGCTCGTGGGGGACTCTGAGGCCCAAGGAGATGGGAGGAATCCCAAAGTGAACCGGTAGGATGTAGGGGGACTGAGGAAGAAGGAGAAGTGGAGGCAACACAAGATTGGCACCCCTGACGCCAGGCAGATCAGGAAAAGCACGCAGAGAGATTCTCCAGGAAGAGTGGGAGAGGAGTGGAGGGCGATTGCCCCACCCACTCAGGCCTGGGGAGACTGTTGAGCTCCCAGGCCGGTGCCCTGCCCTCCAAAGCCCCCTTCAAGGCACATGGGTCCTTGGGGGCATAGGAGGGAGGCCGGGGAGATCAGGAGAGGCAGGCAGGAGGGCCCCTCCCAGACCGGAGGAGCAGGAGAGGAGAGGAAGGCGATTGCTCTGCCCACTCAAGCCCAGAAAGCCTGCTGAGCTCCCAGGTGAGGTCCTCTGCCCTATGAGACCAGGGGTGGGGGGCACAACTTTTTCCAGGTTTTTATTATGTTTTCTTTTCCCTTACCCTCCTTTTCACTATTGTGGTACTGATGTACCTTCCGGTTGCTGATTCATCTATATTTTTATTTTTATATTCTTTCTAACATATCTGTTAATTTCCTAGTCTAATTTTATTTTTTACTTTTTGTTCCTATTTTTTTTTTCTGCCCCACACGTCTTACGGGATCTTGGTTCATGAGCCGGGGATCGGGCCAAAGCTCCTGTCGTGGGAGCTCCAACTCTGAACCACTGGACTAACAGAGGACCTCAGACCCCAGGGAATATTCATCAGAGTGAGGTCTCACGGAGTTCCTCATCTCAGCACAAAGACCCAGCTCTACCCAATAGCCTACAAACTCCAGTGTTGGAAGCCTCAGGCCAAATAGCCAGTAGGACAGGAACACAATCCCACTCATTAAAAAAAAAAAAAAAAATTAGATGGCAAAAAAATATGTCACAGATGAAGGAGCAAGGTAAAAACTTAGAAGGCCAAATAAATGAAGAGGAAATAGGCAATCTACCTGAAAAAGAATTCAGAGTATCAGAGTAATGATACTAAAGATGATCCATAATCTCGGAAATAGAATGGAGGAACGGATTGAGAAAATACAAGAAATGTTTAACAAAGATCTAGAAGAACTAAAGAACAAACAAACAGAGATGAACACCACAAAAACTGAAATGAAAAATACACTAGAAGTAATCAATAATAGAATAACTGAGGCAGAAGAACTAGTAAGTGAGCCAGAGGACAAAATAGTGGAAATAACTGCTGAGGAGCAGAATAAAGAAAAAAGAATAAAAAGAATTGAAGACAATCTCAGAGACATCAGGGACAACACTAAATGCACCAGTATTCAAACTACAGGGGTCCCAGAAGAAGAGAAAAAGGGTCTGAGAAAATACCTGAAGAGGTTATAGTTGAAAAATTCCTTAACATGGGAAAGGAAATAGTCACCCAAGCCCAGGAAGCGGAGAGAGTCCCATACAGGATAAACCCTTGGAAAAACACACAAAGACACATATTAATCAAACTAACAAAAATTAAATTTGAAGAAAAAATACTAAAAGCAGCAAGGGAAAAACAAAAAATAACATACAAAGGAATCCCCAAAAGGTTATCAGCTGATTTTTCAGCAGAAAATCTGCAGGCCAGAAGGGAGTGGCAGGATATACTTAAAGTGATGAAAGAGAAAAACCTAGAACCAAGATTACTCTACCCAGCAAGGATCTCATTTAGATTTGATGGAGAAGTCAAAAGCTTTTCAGACAAGCAAAAGCTAAGAGAATTCAGCACCACAAAACCAGCTCTACAACAAATGCTAAAGAAATTTCTCTAGGCGGGAAACACAAGGGAAGAAAAGGACCCACAAAAACAAATACAAAACAATTAAGAAAATAGTAATAGGAACATACATATTGATAATAACCTTGAATGTAAATGGATTAAATGCCCCAACCAAAAGACACAGAATGGCTGAATCAACACAAAAACAAGACCCATATATATGTTGTCTACAATAGACCCACTTCAGACCTAGGGACACATACAGACTGAGAGTGAAGGGATGGAAAAAGATATTCCATGCAAATGGAAATCAAAAGAAAGCTGGAGTAGCAATACTCATATCAGATAAAATAGACTTTAAAATAAAGACTTACAAGAGATAAGGAAGGACACTACATAATGATCAATCCAAGAAGATATAAAAATTATAAATGTTTATGCACCCAACACAGGAGCACCTCAATATGTAAGGCAAATGCTAACAACCATGAAAGGAGAAATTGACAGTAACACAATGATAGTAGGGACTTTAACACCCCATTTATACCAATGGACAGATCATCCAAACAGAAAATAAATAAGGAAACACAAGCTTTAAATGACACACTAGACCAGATAGATTTAATTGGTATTTATAGCACATTCCACCCAAAAATGGAAGAATACAATTTCTTCTCAAGTGCACACGGAGCATTCTACAGGAGAGATCACATCTTAGGTCACAGACCAAGCCTTAGAAAATTTAAGAAAATTGAAATCATATCAAGCATCTTTTCTGACCACAACGCTATGAGATTGGAAATCAATTACAGGAAAAAACTGTAAAAGACACAAATACATGGAGGCGAAACAGTGCACTACTAAATAACCAAGAGATCACTGAAGAAATCAAAGAAGAAACTGAAAAACACATAGAAACAAATGACAATGAAAACACGATGACCCAAAACCTACAGGACGCAGCAAAAGCAGTTCTAAGAGGAAAGTTTATAGCAATTCAATATCACCTCAAGAAACAAGAAAAGTCTCAAATAATCTAACCCTTCAGTTAAAACAACTAGAGAAAAAAGAACAAAGAAAACCCAAAGTCAGTAGAAAAAAAGAAATCATAAAGATCAGAGCAGAAATAAACGAAATAGAAACAAAGACAACAATAGCAAAGATCAATAAAACTAAAAGCTGGTTCTTTGAGAAGACAAACAAAATTGATAAACCCTAAGCCAGACTCATCAAGAAGAAAAGGGAAAGGATGCAAATCAATATAATTAGAAATGAAAAAGGAGAAATCACAACTGACACTGCAGAAATACAAAGGGTTATAAGAGCCTACCACAAACAACTATATGGCAGTAAAATGGACTACCATGAAGAAATGGACAAATTCTTGGAAAGGTACAATTTTCCAAGACTGAACCAGGAAAAATTAGAAAATATAAACAGACCTATCGCAAGTAATGAAATTGAAACCATAATTAAAAATCTTCTAACAGACAAAAGTCCAGGACCAGATGGCTTCACAGGCAAATTCTATCAAACATTTAGAGAAGAGCTAACATCAATCCTTCTCAAACTCTTCCAAAAAATTGCAGAGAGAGAAACACTCCCAAATTCATTCTACGAAGCCACCATCACCCTGATACCAAAACCAGAAAAAGATACCACAAAAAAAGAAAATTATAGACCAATTATCACTGATGAACATAGATGCAAAAATCCTCAACAAAATACTAGCAAACAACCCAACAGCATATTAAAAGGATCATCCACCATGATCAAGTGGGATTTATCCCAGGGATGCAAAGATTCTTCAATATATGCAAATCAATCAATGTGATACACCATATTAACAAATTTAAGAATAAAAACCATATGATCATCTGGATAGATGCAGAAAAAGCTTTTCACAAAATTCAACACCATTTATGATAAAAAACTCTCCAGAAAATGGGCATAGAGGAAACCTACCTCAACATAATAAAGATCATATATGACAAACCCACAGCAAGCATCATACTCTAGGGTGAAAAACTGAAAGCATTTCCACTAAGATCAGGAACAAGACAAGGATATCCACTCTCACCACTCTTATTCAACACAGTTTTGGAAGTCCTAGCCATAGCAATCAGACAAGAAAAAGAAATAAAAGGAATACAAATTGGAAAAGAAGAAGTAAAACTTTCACTGTTTTTCCGATGACATGATACTATACGTAGAAAATGCTAAAGACGCCACCAGAAAACTACTAGAACTAATCAACAAATTTGGTAAGGTTGCAGGATACAAAATTAATGCACAAAAATCTCTGGCATTCCTATACACCAACAACAAGAAGTCAGAAAGAGAAATTAAGGAAACACTCCCATTTACCACTGCAACAAAAAGAATAAAATACCTAGGAATAAACCTACCTAAGGAGGCAAAAGACGTGTACTAAGAAAACTATAAAACACTGATGAAAGAAATCAAGGATGACATAAACAGACGGAGAAATATACCATGTTCTTGGATTGGAAGAGTCAGTATTGTGAAAATGACTATACTACCCAAAGAAATCTACAGATTCAATGCAAGCCCTATCAAACTACCAATGGCATTCTTCACAGAATAAGAACAAAAATTTTAACAATTTGTATGGAAACACAAAAGACCCCAAACAGCCAATGCAATCTTGAGAAAGAAAAATGAAGTTGGAGGAATCAGGCTCTCCGACTTCAAATTATACCAGCTATAGTAATCAAGACAGTATCGTACTGGCAGAAAAATAGAAATATAGTTCAATGGTACAGGATAGAATCCCCAGAGTTAAATGCATGTACATATGGGCACCTAATTTACGACAAAGGAGGCAAGAACATACAATGGAGAAAAGACAGCCTCTTCACTCAGTGGTGCTGGGAAAACTGGACAGCTACATGTAAAAGAATGAAATTAGAACACTATCTAACACCATACGCAAAAATAAACTCCAAATAGATTAACGACTTAAATATAAGACCAGACACTGTAAAACTCTTTGAGGAAAACATCCATTTTTCCAACCACAACAGTATGCAACTAGAAATCAATAACAAGAAGCAAATTGGAAAATTCACAAATATGCACAGACTAAGCAACACACTGCTGAATAACCAATGCATCAAAGAAGAAATCAACCAAAAAGGTCTTGAGGGAAATAAAATGGAAATACAACATACCAAAACTTAAGGGATGAAGCAAAAGCAGTTCTAAGAGGAAAGCTCATAGCAATAAAAGCGTAAATTAATTAACAAGAGAGAACTCAAATAACCTCATTATATACCTCAAGGAACTAGAAAAAGGAAAAAATGAAGCCCAAAGTCAGTAGAAGGAAAAAAATAACAAACATCAAGGGGAAACAAGTGAAATAGAGACTAAAAAGACAATAGAAAAGGTCAATAAAACTAAGAGCTGGTTTTTTGAAAAGATAAACAAAATAGATAAACCTTTAAGTAGACTCACCAAGAAAAAGAGAAGACTCAAAATCATAAATGAAAGAGGAGGTGTTACAACTGATACAACAGAAATACAAAGGACCTTGAGAAACTACTTTGAACAGCTCTACACCAACAAATTGGGACAACCTGGAAGAAATGGATAAGTCCCTAGAAACATACAACCTACCAAGAATGAATCAAGAAGAAACAGAAAATCTGAATAGAGCAATTATTAGTAAGGAGACTGAATCAGTCATTTAAAACCTCCCAACAAAAAATCCAGGACCGGGCTTCCCTGGTGGCACAGTGGTTGAGAGTCCGCCTGCCGATACAGGGGACGTGGGTTTGTGCCCTGGTCCGGGAAGATCCCACATGCCACGGAGTGGCTCGGCCCGTGAGCTGTGGCCGCTGAGCCTGTGCGTCCAGAGCCTGTGCTCCGCAACGGGAGAGGCCACAACAGTGAGATGCCCGCATACCACAAAAAAAAAAAAAAAAAAAGGGTCCAGGACCACAGGGCTTCACTGGTAAATTCAACCACACGTTAAAGAAAAATTAGTAACAATACTTCTCAAACTCTTCCAAAAATCTTAAGAGGAGGGAATACTTCCAAACTCATTTTACTATCCCAGCATTACACTGATACCAAAACCAGACCAAAAAAACTACAAGAAAAGTAAAACACAGTCCAATATCCTTGATGAACACAAATGCAAAAATCCTCAACAAACTATTAGCAAACCAAATTCTGCAATACATTAAAAACATCACAAACCATGATCAAGTGGGATTTATCCCTGGAATGCAAGGATGGTCAAACACTTGCAAATTATTCAATGTGATACACCACATTAAAAAAATAAAGGGCAAAAATCATATGATCATTTCAACACATGCAGAAAAACCATCTGAGAAAATTCAACATTCATTCATGATGAAAAATTCTCAACGGACTTCTCCGGTGGCGCAGTGGTTAAGAATCCACCTGCAATGCAGGGGGCATGGGTTCAAGACCTGGTCCTGAAGGATCCCACATGCCACGGAGCAACTAAGCCCATGCACCACCACTACTGAGCCTGTGTGCCACAACTATTGAAGCCCGCGTGCCTAGAGCCCATGCTCCGCAACAAGAGAAGCCACCACAATGAGAAGCCCATGAACTGCAACGAAGAGTAGTCCCCGCTCACCCCAACTAGAGAAAGCCCATGTGCAGCAACAAAGACCCAATGCAGCCATTAATAAATAAATTTATTTATTTATTTATTTAAAAAAAAACTCTCAACAAGTGAGTATAGATGAAACATGCTTCAACATAAAAAAGGCCATATGTGCCAAGCCCACAAGTAACATCATACTCAATGGCGAAAAACTCAATGATTTTCTTCTGTGATCAGGAACAAGACAAGGATGTCCATTCTCATCACTTTTATTCAATATAGCACTAGAAGTCCTAGCCAGAGCAATTAGGCAACAAAAAGAAATGAAAGGCAGCCAAATTGGAAAGGAAGAAGTAAAACTATCTCTATTTGCAGATGCCATGATCTTTTTTTTTCACTGAAGTAGAATGCATTTACAATGCTGTGTTAGTTTCTGGTGTACAGCGAACTGATTCAGTTATACATATATCCAGTTATATATATATACATATATTTTTCTCTTTTTCATATTCTTTTCCATTATAGTTTACTACAAGATATTGAATATAGTTTCCTGTGCTATACAGTAGAATCTTGTTGTTTATCTATTTTATATATAGTAATTTCTATCTGCTAATCCCAAGCTCCTAATTTATCTCTCTCGCTGTTTCCCTTCAGTAAACATAAATTTGTTTCCTATGTCTGTTTCTGTTTTGTAAATAAGTTCATTTGTATCATATTTCAGATTCTATACATAAGTGATATCATATGATATTTGCCTTTCTTTGTCTTACTTCACTTAGTATGATAATCTCTAGGTCCATACATGTTGCTGCAAATGGCATTCTTTTATTCTTTTTATGGCTGAGTATTATTCCATTGTTTGTGTGTGTGTGTGTGTGTACACATATCACACCTTCTTTATCCATTATCTGTCAATGAACATTTAGGCTGCTTCCATGTCTTGGCTATTGTAAATAGTGCTGATATGAACACTGGGGTGCATGTACCTTTTTAAATTTGAGTTTTCATCTTTTCTGGATATATCCGCAGAAGTGGGATGACTAGATCATGTGGTAACTCTATTTTAGTTTTTTAAGGAACTCCATACTGTTCTCCGTAGTGGCTGCACCAATTTACATTCCCACTGACAGTGTAGGAGTGTTCCCTTTTCTTCATACCCATTCCAGCATTTATTATTTATAGACTTTTTTTTTTGTGGTATATGGGCCTCTCACTGTTGTGGCCTCTCCCGCTGCGGAGCAGAGGCTGTGGACGCGCAGGCTCAGCGGCCATGGCTCATGGGCCCAGCCGCTCCGCGCCACATGGGATCCTCCTGGACCGGGACACGAACCCGTGTCCCCTGCATCGGCAGGCAGACTCTCAACCACTGCGCCACCAGGGAAGCCCTATTTATAGACTTTTTGATGATGGCCATTCTGACCAGTGTGAGGTGATACCTCATTGTCGTTTTGAGTTGCATTTCTCTAATAATTAGTGATGTTGAACATCTTTTCATGTGCCTGTTGGCCGTTTGTATGTTTTCCTTGGAGAAATGTCTATTTAGGTCTTCTGCCCATTTTTTTTGATTGGGTTGTCTGGTTTTTTTGTTATTGAGTTGTATGAGCTGTTTGTATATCTTGGAAATTAATCCCTTGTCAGTCACATCATTTGTAAATATTTTCTCCCAATCCGTAGGTTGTCTTTTCATTTTGTTGATGGTTTCCTTTGCTATGCAAAAGCTTATAAGTTTGATTAAGTCCCATTTGTTTATTTTTGCTTTTATTTCTATTGCCTTGGGAGACTGACCTAAGAAAACATTGTTACGATTTATAACAGGGAATGTTTTGCTTGTGTTCTCTTCTAAGAGTTTTATGGTGTCACATCTTATATTTAAGCCTTTGAGGCATTCTGAGTTTATTTTTGTGTATGGTATGAGAGAGTGTTCTAATTTCATTGATTTACATGCAGCTGTCCAGCTTTCCCAACACCACTTGCTAAAGAGACTGTCTTTTCTCCACTGTATATTCTTGCCTCCTTTGTTGAAGCTCAATCGACTGTAGGTGTATGGCTTTACTTCTGGGCTCTCTATTCCGTTCCATTGATTGATATGTCTGTTTCTGTGCCAATACCACTCTGTTTTGATTACTATAGCTTTGTAGTATTGTCTGAAGACTGGGAGGGTTAGGCCTCCAGCTTTGTTCTTTTTCCTCAAGATTGCTTTGGCAGCAGATGTCATGATCTTATATAGAAAATTCTAAAAACCCCACCAAAAACTGTGAACTAATAAACAAATGCAGTAGTTGCAGGATATAAAAATCAATATACAAAAATCAAATGCATTTCTATTTATTAATAACAAACTATCAGAAAGAGAAATTAGGAAAACAATCCCATTTACAACTTCATCAAAAAACAAAAAATGTAGGAAAAAACTTAACCAAGGAAGTGAAAGAACTATATGGTGTAAACTATATGATGAACGAAACTGAAGAAGACACAAATAAATGGAAAGATATTCTGGGCTCATGGATTGGAAGAAATAATATTGCTAAAATGTCCATACTACCAAAAGCAATCTACAGATTCAATGCAATCCCTATCAAAATTGCAACGGCATTTTTCACATAAATGGAACAAAAAAAATCCTAAAATTTGCATGGAACCACAAAAGACCCTGAATAGGCAAAACTATCTTGAGAAAAAAAGAACAAAGCTGAAGGTATCATGCTTCCTGATCTCAAACTATATTATAAACCTAAAGTCACGAAACAGTATGGTATTGGCATAAAAACAGACACACAGATCAATGGAACAGAAGAGAAAGCCCAGAAATAAACCTATGCATAGGTGGTCAATTAATTCACAACAAAGGAGCCAAGAATATACAATGGGAAAAGGATAGTCTCCTCAATAAATGGTATTGTAAAAACTGGACAGCCACATACAAAAGAATGAAATTAGACCACTATCTCAAACCATACAAAAAAATCAACTCAAAATGGACTAGACTTGAACATAAGACCTGAAACCATAAAATTCCTACAAGAAAACATAGAGGGTAAGCTCCTTGACAATGACCTTGGCAATATTTTGGATTTGACATCAAAAGTGAAAGCAACAAAATAAAAAATTAACAAGTGGGACTGTATCAAACTAAGAAGTTCCTGTATAGCAAAAGAAACCATCAACAAAATGAAAAGGCAACCTATGGAATGGGAGAAAATATTTGGAAATCATTTATCTGATAAGGGGACAATATCCAAACTATATAAAGAATTCATACAATTCTACAAAAAGAAAAAAAAACAAACAATCCAATTAAAGAATGAGCAGAGGATCTGAATAGACATTTTTCCGAAGATGATATAAAAGTGGCCAACAGATATATGAAAAAGTGCTCATCATTAATCATCATGGAAATGCAAATCAAAACCACAATGAGATACCACCTCACATTTGCTACAATGGCTTTTATCTAAAAGACAAGAAATAACAAGTATTGGTGAGGATGTGGAAACCTGTGCTCTGTTGGTACGAATGTAAATTGGTGCAGCCACTATGAAAAACAGTATGGTGATTCCTCAAAATTTTTAAAATAGAACTACCATATGATCCTGTAATTATATGCCTGTGTACTTGATCCTGTAACTATATGTCTGTGTATTTATCCAGTGGAAAAGAAATCACAATATTGAAAATATATTTGCATCCCCATGTTCATTCCAGCGTTGTTTATAACAGTCAAGACATGGAAACAACTTAAATGCCCACTGACAGATGAACGGATAAAGAAAATGTGGTATTCGTATATACAATGGAATATTATCCAGACATAAAAAAGAAGGAAATATTGCCTTCTGCAAAAATATGGATGGATCTTAAGGGCATTATGCTAAATGAAATAAGTTAGACATAGAAAGACAAATACTGTATGATCTCACTTACATGTGAAATCTAAAAAAAAAAAAAGAACAGCAACAACAACTGACATTATAAATACAAAGAACAGATTGATGGTTGCCAGAAGTGGAGAGTGGGGGTGGGTGAAGGTGGTCAAAAGGCACAAACTTCCAGTTATAAAATAAATAAATCCTGGGGATGTAATATACAGCATGGTGACTATAGTTAACAATACTGTATTGTGTATTTGAAAGTTTTTAAGAGAATAAATCTTATTTTTTAATAGTTATTTGGCTGTGTCAGGTCTTAGTTGTGGCATGTGGGATCCTTCATTATGTCATGTGGGTTCCTCGTTGTGGCACGCAGGCTTCTTTCTAGTTGTGGCACGGGCTGTAGAGCGCACAGGCTGTAGAGCATGCGGGCTGTAGAGCATGGGGGCTCAGTAGTTGTGCCACATGGGCTTAGCTGCCCCGCAGCATGTGGGAT
The DNA here is from genome assembly GCF_003031525.2 of Neophocaena asiaeorientalis asiaeorientalis. Taxonomy (NCBI): domain Eukaryota; kingdom Metazoa; phylum Chordata; class Mammalia; order Artiodactyla; family Phocoenidae; genus Neophocaena; species Neophocaena asiaeorientalis. The sequence continues at coordinate 929,369 of NW_020173499.1, read as the reverse complement.
CTTAGTTTCCCAACCAGGGATCAAACCCAGGTCCCTGCACTGGAAGGCAGATTGTTAACCACTGGACCACCAGGGAAGTCCCAAGAATAAATCTTAACAGTTCCCATGGCAAAAAAAAAAAAAAACTGTAACTATTTAAGGTGATGGATGTTAACTAAAGTTATTGTGGTAATCATTTCGTAATATATACATATATTAAATCATTATGTTACACACCTAAAACTAACACAACGTTATATGTCAACTATATCTCAATAAAACGCAACAACATTCTTCAAAGGACTATAATAGAATCTAGAGTCCCAACATCATTATATTCGCAGAAGGCAGGATATAATAATAAAAAAATTACCTGACATATGAAGAACCAGGAACATGTGACCTATTCTCTAGAAAAAGGACAGAAACAAAACCAACCCAAAGATGAAACAGATGTTGGAATTAGCAGATAAAGATTTTCAAGCAGTTATTAAAACCATATTCAAGGATGTAAAGAAAAATAAGACTTGCAATTAATGAGAAGAAGAGAAATCTCAGTCAATAATAATAAGAGTAAAGAATCTTTTGAAAATTTTAGAACTGGGAATTCCCTGGTGGTCCAGTGGTTAGGACTCTGTGCTCTCACTGCCAAGGGCGTGGGTTTGATCCCTGGTCAGGGAACTAAGATCCTGCATGCCATGCAGCATGCACAAAAAGAAAAGAAAAGAAAAGAAAACTTTAGAACTGAAAAATACAATATCTGAATTTAAAACTTCACTAGATGCACTTAACATGGAAATGGAGATGACAGAGGCAGAATCACTGAGGTTGGAGGTATACCAACAGACACTATCTAATATGTAGAAAACAGAAAATATCCAAATAAAATATTGACAAGTAAGATCTCCTGCTGGATATAAAGATTTTATCCCTATAAGAACACAAAAAGAAAGAGCAAGAAGATCCTTTCTAATTATTAAAGGATAACCAATAATTGTGATAAAGAAACTAATGAAACTGTTTCAGGAAGAAAAATTGCCTCCATTGAGCTTGTCATCTATCATCTAGAACGTGAAGAAATAATTCTTCTCCAGATGTCAGCAAACAAACAAAATACCACAGATTTTACTAAGGATGAATAGATGATAAGTTTTACCCTTGGGGATCTCTGAAGTTGACACAGGATTTCCATGGAAAGAGCAGAAAAGGTTTCCTCCATTTGGTCACAAATAGGTATGGTTTTCATGAGGTAAACAGGTTTTTTAAAGAAAAATCTCCTGAGACACTAAATTAACAGATAATATATACTGATATACATTTCTTCCAAGTGGTCTTGGAGGACCAGATCATAAAGACTTTTGCTAAAATACTCAGGCATAAAAACTAACTAAAAATATATATACAAGAAGAAAACTATAAAACTCTGAAGAGAGATATCAAAGCAGAACTAAATAAATAGAGATCCCATGTTCATAGATAAGAAGACTTAGTATTGTCAAGATGTCAGTTCATCCTAAATTAATCTATAGATTCAATGCAATCCTAATCAAAATTCTAGCAAGTTATTTTGTGGATATCAACAAAATGACCCTAAAGTTTATATGGAGATGCAAAAGATCCAGAACAGACAACACAATATTAAAGGAGAAGAACAAAGGTGGACTGATAACACCTGATTCAAAAACTTACTATAAAACTACAGTAATCAAGACAGTGTGGTATTAGTGAAAGAACAGACACACAGATAAATGGCATAGAATAGAGAGCCTAGAAATAGGCCTCCATAAATATAATCAACTGATATTTGACAAAGGAGCAAAGGCAATACAACGGAGCAGAAAGTCTCTGAAAATATGGTGATGGAACAATTGAAAATATGGTGATGGAAAAACTAGACATCCACTTGGAAAAAAAATAAATCTAGACCTTACACCCTTCACTCAATGTAACTCAAAATGGATCACAGACTTAAATGTAAAACACAAAACTAGAAGACAACATGGGAGAAAACCCTGGTGACCTTGCGTATGGTAATGTCTTTTTAAAAAGAACAACAAAGACGTGATCCATGAAAGAAATGACTGATAAGGTGGACTTCATTAAAATTAAAAACTCTGCTCTAAGAAAGACAATACAAAGAGAATGAGAAAACAAGTCACAGACTGGGAGAAAACATTTGCAAAAGACACATTTAATAGAGGACTGTTATCCAAAATATACAATGAACTCATAAAATGCAACAGTAAGAAAACAAGTAAGCCGATTAAAAAATGAACCAAAGACCTTAACAGATACCTCAACAAAGAGATATACAGATGGCAAGTAAGCATATGAAAAGATATTCCACATCATATGTTATCAGAGAACTGTGAATTAAAACAATGAAATACCATCACATACCTATTAGAATGGCCAAAATCCAAGACACTGACAACACCAAATGCTGACAAGGTTGTGGAGCAACAGGAACTCTCATCCATTGCTGGTGCAAATGCAAAATGGTACAGATACTTTGGAAGACAGTGTGGTTATTTCCTACAAAACTAAACTTACTCAATATACAATCCAGCAATCACACTCCTTGGTATTTACCCAAAGGAGCTGAAAACGTCTGTCCACACAAAAACCTGTACATAGATGTTTACAGCATCTTTATTCATAACTGCCAAAACATGGAAGCAACCAAGATGTCCTTTAGTACGTGAATAGATAAACTGTAACACATTCAGACAACAAAATATTATTCAGCACTAAAACGAAAAAAGCTACGAAGCCATGAAAAGATATGGAGGAAACTTAAATGGATATTAGTAAGTAAAAGAAGCCAATCTGAGATGGCTACATACCGTATGATCCCAACTAGATGACATTCAAGAAAAAGCAAAGCTATGGAAACAATAAAAACATCAGTGGTTGTTGGGGAGAGTCAGGGCAGAGATGCATAGTCAGAACACAGAGGACTTTTAGGACGGTGAAATTGCTCTGTATGAGATTATAATGATTGACATATGTCATTACACATTTGTCCAAACCCATAGAAAGTACAACATCAAGAGAGAACCCTGGGAGAGGGGGAAGATGGCAGATGAGTAAGACGCGGAGATCACCTTCCTCCCAACAGATACACCAGAAATACATCTACACGTGGAACAACTCCTAAAGAACACCTACTGAATGCTGGCAGAAGACCTCCGGCCTCCCAAAAGGCAAGAAACTCCCCACGTACCTGGGTAGGGCAAAAGAAAAAAGAATAAACAGAGACAAAAGAATAGGGACGGGACCTGCACCAGTTGGGAGGGAGCTGTGAAGGAGGAAAGGTATCCACACAATAGGAAGCCCCTTCGCGGACGGAGACTGCGGGTGGCGGAGGGGGAAGCATCGGCGGAGGGGGAAGCATCGGCGGAGGGGGAAGCATCGGCGCCGCGGAAGAGAGCACAGCAACAGGGGTGCGGAGGGATAAGCATACTTCCCTGGGAGAATGCACGGCGCGCCTCAGGCTGGTGCAACGTCCTGCCGGCCTCTGCCGCCTCAGGCTCGCCCCGCATCCGCACGCCTCCCTCCCCCCGGCCTGAGTGAGCGAGAGCCACAGAATCAGCTGCTCCTTTAACCCCGACCTGTCTGAGCGAAGAACAGATGCCCTCCGGCAACCTATACGCAGAGGTGGGGCCAAATCCAAAGCTGAGCCCCGGGAAGTGTGTTACTAAAAGCTAGCTCTTTGAGAAGATAAAGAAAATTGATAAACCATTAGCCAGACTCATCCAGATATGAAGGGAGAAGCCTCAAATCAATAAAATTAGAAATCAAAAAGAAGAAGTAACAACATGAACATATGTATATGTCTAACTGATTCACTTTGTTATAAAGCAGAAACTAATACACCATTGTAAAGCAATTATACCCCAATAAAGATGTTAAAAAAATGATATTTGAAGTAAAATTATCACTATGAGAGATTAGCAAAAGAAAAGATCAGTGAATGAGAAAACAGTGACAGAACAATCCAAATATAAAAAGAGAGATTTAAAAACAAATAAAAAACACTGAAAATATAGGAACAAAACCTCAGTGATCTGTGGGACAATATAAAGCAGGCTAATATATATGCAGTCAAATTCCCAGAAAGAGAAGAGAAACAGTAGGAGAACTGGGAAAAAGTGTTTAAAGAGCTGAAAGCTAAAATTATTTTAAATGATAAAAACTATAGGGCTTCCCTGGTGGCGCAGTGGTTAAGAATCCGCCTGCTGATGCAGGGGACACGGGTTTGGGCCCTGGTCCAGGAAGATCCCACATGCCACAGAGCAACTAAGCCCGTGTGCCACAACTACTGAAGCCCATGCACCTAGAGCCTGTGCTCTGCGACAAGAGAAGCCACCACAATGAGAAGCCTGCACACCGCAATGAAGAGTAGCCCCCGCTCTCTGCAACTAGAGAAAGCCCGCACACAACAAGGAAGACCCAACACAGCCAAAAATAAATAAGTTAATTAATCTTTTTAAAAAACAACTATAAATGCATAGATTTCAGAGGCTCGAGGAACCCAACTATGATAAACATATGCACAAGAACCAAAAAAAAAACCACTAAGGCACATCATAACCAAATTATTTATAAAAACAGATATGAAGATGAAATCATTATGTCCAGAAGAACAAAGACAAAATTGTAACCGAGCAGGCCCCTATGGGGCCTTCCCAGGACATGCCTTCCCCCCATATCCTCTGCTTTAGCTCCTCTGAAATACCTAGATAACAGTATTTGATGCACATTTCCTGAGTTGCTTTGAAGATGTGAAAACCCCACCACCAAATGCAAGATGTTAACTAACTGATGACCATGAGCACATAGCCCCAGGCCTCCTGGAGCCTAAGGACTGATAAAGTTAAACCCCTGTGACACCACCCTGTTCCCTCACCATCAGCCAATTGGAGAATTATGCATGAGCTGATCACTTATCCTGTGACCCCACTCCCTCACCTGGCTTTTAAAAATGCTTTGCCTTTGGGAGCTCAGGGGTTTTTAGGGCGTGAGCCACCTGTCTCCTTACATGGCCCTGCAATAAACCTTTCTCTGCTCCAAACTCCGATGTTTTAGTTTGTTTGGCCTCACTGCATTGGGCACACGAACTTGCGCTAACAAGATGACATTAGATATCTTACTGAAAATATGAAAGTATGCAGCCAGAAGAAAGTGAAATGACATCTTTAAATTGCTGAAAGAAAATAAGCCAATGGAGTATTTTATACTTCATGAAAATATCTTTAAAAAATAAAACTGAAACGAAGAGTTTTAAGACAAATAAAAGTTAAATACTTATCACCAGATCTCCATAACAAGAAAATTAAAGAAACTTCCTTGGGCAGAAAGAAAATTATACCAGATGGAAATCTGCATATACACAAAGGAACAGAGTGCTGGAAATGGTAATTATAAAATATTTATATCATTATTTTATATATATAAAAAGATGCTTCCTCATTATTTAATTTCTTAAAAAAAAACAATTGACTGTTTAAAGGAAAATAATAGCAAGGTACTGTTTGGTTCATAATATATGTCCAAGAAAAATGTATTACTACAATAGCAAAAAGGAAGAGAAGGAGAAAATGGAGGCATAGTGTTATAAACTTTTTACATTTAGTAAAGAGGCATAATAATATGTAAAAGCCTTTATACAGTAAGTTAAATATGCATACTGTAAACCCCAAAGCAAACATTACACAAATTAAAAAAAAATTAGAGCTAATAAACCAATGGTGCAGATAAAATAGAATAATAAAAATACTCCATAAATCCAAAATGAGAAAAGGAATCATTGAGATATTGAAAAGACAGAAGAGCAAGATGGTTGATTTAAACCAAACTATTTAGATACTTAAATTAATGTAAATGGTCTAAACATCTCAATTAAAAGGCAGAGATAATGAGACTGGATAAAAAAGAGGAGCCCAACTCCATGCTGTTGCATTGAGGATCCCAAAACGATCTACAGGTTCAGTGACTCACTAGGAAGATCCACATCTTGACATTTAGTTGTATTCATGGATATGACTTACAGTGAAAGAATACAAAGCAGAATCAACAAAGAAAAAAGGAACATGGAGCAAAGTTTGGAGGACACCAGGTGCAAATTTCCAAGAGTTCCCTCCCAGTGGAGTCACAGAGGAAGGACTTAATTCTTCAGATATAAACTGTGACAAAACGTATGAAAATATTGTGTACCAAAGAAGCTCCTTAGAGACTCAATGCCACAGGTTTTAATTAGAGCCTGGTTGTTTACACACTCTGCCTAGCACACAGCAAAATTCCAGAATCCCAGAAGGATGGCAGGCAATCAGTATAAACTGTTTATAGAGTTTAGGCACAGTGAGCCATGACTATCAGTTAGAGAATGGTGGAACAAACATTCCTAAAATCCAAGTTCCAGATGCCACTCAAAGGTCAACTTTGCAAGCAGGCCTTTCTAAGAACAGTAGTCTCAGACCTGCCATGATAACATTTTTCTGCCCACCTGTCCATAAGAAAAGCACTTTAAACATAACAACAACCATAGGTTAAAAGTAAAAAGATGAAAAAATATACATCATGCAGAAACTAATCATAAGAAAGCTGGACTGACGATATTAATATCAAACAAAGTAGAATTCAGAACAGGTAATATCACCATGGACAAAGGCGATTACATAAATATAGGCATACCTCAGAGATATTGTGGGTTGGGTTCCAGACCACTGCAATAAAATGAATATCATAATAAAGTAAGTCACATGAATTTTTTGGTTTCACATTTCATATAAATGTTATGTTAACACTATACTGTAGTCTATTAAGTGTACAACAGCATTATGTATAACAAAACAATGTACATACCTTAATTTTAAAACACTTTATTGCTAAAAAATGCTAATCATCATCTGACAACGCAGGGTTGCCACAAACCTTCAATTTGTAAAAATAAATAAACAAACAATATCCTCAAAGAGTGATAAAGCAAAGCACAAAAAAACGAGGTATGCCTGTATAAAGGGAGCAATTCATCAAAGAGTTATATCAATCCTAACCATGCATGTACACAGTTTCAAACAAACAAACAAACAAAAACCCTGAGGAACAAACTGACAGAACTAAAAGGGGAAATAGATAATCCACAATTATAGTTGCATATTTTGAAATGTTCTCTTAGTAACTGACAGAAAAGTAGACAGGATAGCTGTAAGAATATTAAAAAAATCAAGCAATGCTATCAAACAGCTTCACCCACTGACATAAATTACTCCATTAACAAGAAGAGAATTAGAATTATTTTCATAAGGAAATGAAACATTAATCAAAATAAACCATATTTGTAAACATAAAACAAGTCTCAATAAATATCAAGGGAATGAAATCATAGAGAATGTTCTTTGATCACAGTGGAATTAAATTAGAAAACAGTAACAAAAGGTATCTGAAAAATCCCCCCCAATTTACAAAATATAACATTCCTAAACTAAACAAGAGTCAAAGAAGAAATAACAAGGAATATCATAAAATACTTTGAACTAAATGATAATACAACCTACGTGAATTTGTGGAATGCAGCTGAAGCAATGCTCAGAGGGCATTTTATGGTTTTTAATGTTTATATTAAAAAGTAAGAAATGTGAAAAATCAATGATGTAATCTTCCCCTTTAGGAATCTAGAAAGTTAAGCCCAGAATAAATAGAAGGAAGGGAATGATAAGATGGGAGCAGAAACTGATAATACAGAAAATGGACAAAGAATATCAAAAGAATGAAAAGAATCAATACAAGTAATAAGCTTTGAAAAGAATACAAGTAAAACTTTGAAAAGAATCAATACAAGTAATAAACTTCTAGCTAGGCTGATCACAAAATAATAGAGAAGATACAAATTGCCAGTATCAGGAATGTAAGGGTAAATGTAACTACAGATCCCACTACGTTAAAAATACAGTGAAAATATTACAAGCAACTTTATATCAAGAAATACGACAGTTTATATAAAATGTACAAATCCCCTGAAGAACACAAATTACAAAAACTGAGTAAACTAAAGAAAATTCTGAGAAGACCAATATTTATTGAAGAAATTTAATTTGTAATTTAAAACTTTCACACACAATAGAACTTACCAAATATTTAAGAAGAAATAATTCAGGACTTCCTTGGTGGTCCAGTGGTTAGGACTCCGCACTCCCAATGCAGGGGGCCCAGGTTCTATCCCTGATCAGAGAACTAGATCCCACATGCCACAACTAAGACCTGGTGCAGCCAAATAAATAAATAAATAAATTTTTAAAAAGAAATAATTCAATCCTATAAAAACTCTTTTAAATAACAGAAGAGAGAATTCTCAACTCATTTTTTTTTGGCATGTAGACATTTAGTTGTTCCATCATCATTTGTTGAAAAACTATTCTTTCTCTGTTAAATTGCCTTTGCTCATTTTCAAAGATCAGTTAACTATATTTATTCTATTTCTGAGCTCTCTATTCTGTTCCATTGTTTATTCTTTCACCAGTACCACACTGTCTTGTTTATTGTAGCTTTATATTAAGTCTTAAAGACAAGTAGCATCAGTCCTCCAACTTTGTTTTCACCTTCAATTTTGACTTGGCTGTGCTGGGACTTCTGCTTCTCCAAATAAACTTTAGAACCAATTTGTCAACATCAACAAGGATTTGGATTGTGTTGGACCTATTATAGATCAGTTTGGAAATAACAGACATCTTAAAAAATTAAGTCTTCCTATCCATGAACATAGCATTCTCCTCACTGATTTATATATTCTTCAATTTCTTTCCTCAAAGTCTGACAGTTTTCTTCACATAAATTTTGCACATATTTTGTTAGATTTACATCTAAACATTTCTTTTTGTGTATGCTAATATAAATGGTGTTGCGTTTTTTAATTTCAAATTCATTACTGGTATTTAGGAAAACAATTGACTTTTGTATATTAGCCTTAAATCCTGCAACCTTACTATAATCATTAGTTCTAGAAGTTTTTGTTGATTCTTTGGAATGTTCTACTGCAAATAAAGACATTTTATTCCTTCCTTCCCAATCTTTATAATTTTTATTTCTTTTCTTGTCTTACTGCATTAGCTAGGACTTCTAGTACAATGTTGAATAGGAATGGTGAGAGATGACATCCTTGTCTTGTTCCTGGTCTTAGGTGGGGAAAGAATCTACTTTCTCACCAGTATGATGTTACCTGTAGGTTTTTTGTAGATGTTCTTTATCAAATTGAGAAAGTTTCTGTGTATCCCTAGTTTTCGTAAGAGTTTTTTTTTAATCATAAATGAGTGTTGAATTTTGTCAAATGTTTTTTCTGCATCTGTTGATACAATATCATTTTTCTTCTTAACCTATTGATGTAGTGGATTACATTAATTGACTTTTGAGTGCTGAACCAGTCCTGCATTCTTGAAATCACTTGGTCGTGGTGTATAATTCTTTCTCTACATCATTGAATTCGATCTACCAATGTTTAACATTTTTGCATTGTTCATGATAGATATCGGTTTGTAGTTTTGTTTTCTTGTAATGCCTTCTTATGATTTGGAAATTGGAATAATGCTGGCCTCATAAAATAAGTCAGGAAGTATTTCTTCTGCTTCTACCTTTTAGAAGATACTATACAGAATTTGTATTATTTCTTCTTCAAATGTTTGGTAGAATTCACCAGTAAACCCATCTAGGCTGGTGCTTTCTGTTTGTGAAGGTTATTAATTACTGATTCAATTTCCTTAATACCTACAGGCCTATTCAGATTATCTGTTTTCTCCTTGTGTGATTTTTGGTAGATTGAGTCTTTCAAAAAACTGATGCATTTCATCTAAGTTATCAAATTTCTGGGCATGAATTGTTCATAACATTCCCCTTATTATCCATTTAATGTCCATGGGATCATTACTGATGGCCCCTCTTTCATTTTTGATATTAGTAATTTGTATCTTCTCTCTTTTTTCTTCAAGAAGCTTATCAATGTCATTCACCTTTCCAAATAACCAACTTTTGACTTTGTTGATTTTCTCTATTGTTTTCTTGTTTTCAATTTCATTGATTTCTGCTTTTTTTTTTTTTTTTTTTTGGCCGTGCCACTCAGCTTGCAGGATCTTAGTTCCCTGACCAGGGATTGAAGCCAGGCCCTTGTCAGTAAAAACGCAGAGTCCTAACCACTGGAATGCCAGGGAATTCCCTATGCTCTAATTTTTATTATTTCTTTTCTTCTGCTTACTTTTGACTTAATTTGCTCTTCTTTTTCTAGTTCCCTAGGGTAGAAGCTTGGATTACTGCTTTTAGACCTTTCTTCTTTTTCCAATACATATGTATTGAATGCTATAAACTTTCCTCTAAGCACTACTTCTGCTGCATCAAATTTTGATACATTGTAATATTTTCATTTTCATTAGATCAAACTTTCTAAATTCCTCTTGAGACTTTTTCTTTGATTTATATTTTATTTAGAAGTATGCTGTTTAATCTCCAAATACTTTGCAATTTTCCAGTTGTCTTTCTGTTGTTGATTTCTAGTTTAACTCTGTTGTGTTCTGAGAACATACTTTTTGTATGTCTTATTATTTTTTCAAATTTTTTAAGATGTGTTTTATGTCTCAAGGTGTGGACTATCTTGGTGAATGTACCATGTGAGTTTGAGAAGAATATGTACGCTGCCCTTGTTGGATGAAGTATTCTATAAATGCCAATTAAATCCAGTTGACTGATGGTGCTGTTCAGTTCAACTATATCATTACTGATTTTCTACCTGCTGCATCTGTGAATTACTGATAGGGGAATGTTGAAGTCTCTGACAATTATAGTAGATTTTCCTATTTTTACTTTCAGTTCTATCAGTTTTTGTTTCATGTATTTTCATCTTATGCTGTTAGGAGTATATACATTCAGGTTTGTTATGTCTTCTTGGAGAATAAACTCCTTTAATACATATAATTATTTCTCTTTATCTCTGATAATTTTCTTTGCTCCAAAATCCATTTTGTCTGAAATTACTATAGCTATTGCAGCTTTCTTTTTATTAGTGTTAGCTTAGTATAATTCCTCCATCTTGTTACATTAAAATATATTTGCCTTTGGGCTTCCCTGGTGGCGCAGTGGTTAAGAATCCACCTGCCAGTGCAGGGGACACGGGTTTGAGCCCTGGTCCAGGAAGACCCCACATGCCGCGGAGAAACTAAGCCCATGTGCCACAGCTACTGAGCCTGCGCTCTAGAGTCTGAGAGCCACAACTCCTAAGCCCGCGTACCACAACTACTCAAGCCCGCGCACCTAGAGTCCGTGCTCCACAACAAGAGAAGACACCACAATGAGAAACCCGCATACCACGACGAAGAGTAGCCCCCGCTCGCTGCAACTAGAGAAAGCCCACACACAGCAACAAAGACCCAACGCAGCCAAATATAAATACATGAATAAATTTATTTATTTTTTTTAAAAAGTGGATCAATGCAATATATCACATATAATAGAAAAGGGGAAAAAAACCACTTGATCATCTCAATTGATGCAGGATTCTCATTAGACATAATCCAACACCCTTTTATGATAAAAAATAATCTCATAAAACTAGGAATAGAGGGGAAAATTCCTCAACACGATAAAGAGCATTCATGAAAAACTCACAGTTAACATCATACTCATTGGCAAAAGACTGAAAGCTTTCCCCTGAAGATCCAGAACAAGACAAGGATGTCCATTTTCACCACTACTATTCAACACTGTACTGGAAGTTCTAGCCAGAGCCATTAGACAACAAAAGAAATAAAAGGCATCCATATTGGAAAGGAAGAAGTAAAACAATCTCTATTCACAGATAGCATGATTCTATACATACAAAATCTCAAAAAAAATCCACAAGAAAGCTACTCATGCTAATAAACTAACCGCAAAGTTGCTGGGTACAAGATAAACACACAAAAGTTGCTGGGTACAAGATAAACACACAAAAAGTGAACACCAGCAATGAACAATCTGCAAAAAATATTAAGAAAGCAATTCCTTTTATAATAGCATATAAAAGAATTAAATACTTAGGAATAAATCTAACCAAGGAGGTGAAAGACTTGTATAATGAAAACTACAAAGAATTGCTAAAAGAAATTTTAAAAGACCTAAATAAATGGAAGGGATAGGAAGTCTTAAGCCACTGTTCATCTGTCAATACTATACCCAAAACAATCTACAGGTTCAATGCAATCCCTATCAAAATTCCTATAGCGTTTTTTGCAGAAATGGAAAAGCTGATCCTCAGATTCACCTAGAATTGTAAGGGATCCCAAATAGCCAGTCTTGAAAACATGAATAAAGTTGGAGGACTCACACTTCCTGACTTCAAAACTTACTACAAAGCCACTACAGCAATTAAAAAGTATGAAAGAACAACAACCACCAAAAAAAACTGAGTTTTAAAAATGTGCAAAGGACTTAAATAGACATTTGCCCAAAGAAGATATGCAAATACCTAATAAGCACATGAAAAGATGCTCTATACCTCTAATCATTAAGGAAATGTAAACCAAAACCACAATGAGATACCACCTTATACCCATTAGGATGGCTGATATCAAAAAAACAAAAACAAAACCAAAAACCTAGTGATGATGAGGATTTGGAGATATTGAAACTCTTGTGTACTGTTGGGGGGAATGTAAAATGGTACAATCAATACAGAAAAGAGGACAGCAGTTCTCAAAAATTAAAAATAGAATTACCATATGATCCAGCAAGTCCAATTCTGGATATATATACCCAAAAGAATTGGAGGCAGGGTCTCGAAGATTTATTTGTACACTTATATTCACAGCAGCATTAATCACAAAAGTCCAAAGTTGGAAGCAATCCAAGTATCCAAAGACAGATGAATGGATAAACACAATATGGTATATACATACAATGTAATATTTTATTCAACCTTAAAAAAGATGGAAATTCTGACATATGCTACAATGTGGGTGAACTTTGAGGACAACTGCTAAGTGAAATAAGCCAATTACAAAAAAAGACTAATACTGTATGATTCCATGTATATAAAGTACCTAGAGTAGTCAAATCATAGAGACCTAAAGGAGAAGAGTGGTTGCCAGGGGAAAGGGGAAAGGTGAAATGGAGTACAGAGTTTCACTTTTACAAAATAAAAATATTTCTGGAGATTGGTGGCACAAATACGAAGTGTATGTAACACTACTGAACTGTATGCTTAAAAATGGTTACGACAGTAAATTTTATGTTATATGTATTTTACCACTATTAAAAAAATTTTTTATGTAACTGGCCAAAGGACACATATATAAACCAAGAGAATAGTATAGAAAGCCCAGAAATAAACCCTCACATAAACTGTCAACTGATTTCTGACAAAAATGATGTGATAATTTAATGAGGAAAGAACTCTCTTAAAAATGAATGGTGTTGGGAAAACTGGATATCCACATGAAAAAGAATGAAATTGGACCTTTACCTTATGTCATATACAAATATTAACTTGAAAGCCATTTAGTTTAATCCATTAAGTTTAGTCAAAGATCTACACTTAAGAGCAAAAACTATAAACTTTTAGGAAAAAACACTGGGGAAAATCTTCATAACACCAGATTTGGCAACAATATGACCAAATGACAGGCAACAAAAACAACCCAACTTCATTAAAATGAAGAACTTTTGAGCATCAAAGAATACTAGAAGGTGAAGAAACAACCTACTGATTGTGAGAAAATATTTAAAAATCATACCTGATAAGGAATTAATATTCAGAAAAGATAAAGAACTCCTAAAATTCAACAACAAAACAACCCGATTAAAAAACAGGCAATGGGCTTCCCTGGTGGTGCAGTGGTTAAGAATCTACCTGCCAATTAAGTGGACACGGGTTCGAGCCCGGGTCGGGGAAGATCCCACATGCCACGGAGCAATGAAGCCCATATGCCACAACTACTGAGCCTGCGCTCTATAGCCCACGAACCACAACTACTGAGCCCATGTGCAAACAACTAATGAAGCCCGTGCGCCTAGAGCCCGTGCTTGGCAACAAGAGAAGCCACTGCAATGAGAAGCCCGTGCACCACAACAAAGAGTAGCCCCAGTTCACTGCAACTAGAGAAAGTCCACATGCACCAACGAAGGCCCACCACAGCCCAAAATAAATTAATTAATTTTTTTTAAAAATGGGCAAGAGACTTTAGTAGACATTTCTCCAAAGAAGATGCCCAATAAGACAGAAAAGATACAAATGCCCAATAAGCACAGGAAAAGATACTCAATATCATTAGTCATTAAGGAAACGCAAATCAAAACCACAATGAGATACCACTTCACACCTAATAGGATGGGTATAATTTTTAAAAATGGAAAATAAGAAGTGTTGGCAAGGATGTGGAGAAATAGGAACCCTCATGCATTGCTGGTGGGAAAGTAAAATGATGCAGCCACTGTGGAAAATAGTTCTCGATTTCTCAAGAAGTTAAACATACAACTACCACATGAACCAGCAATACAGCTCCTAGGTATACATCCAAAGGAACAGAAAGAAGGGACTCGAACAGGTATCAGTAGACCAATATTCATAGCAGCATTATTCACAACAGCCAAAAGGTGGAAACAGCTCAAGTATCCATCAACAGATGAAGGGATAAACAAAATGTGGCACAAACACACAACAGAATACTATTCAGCCATAAAAGATAATAAAATTTTGATATATGCTACAACATGGATGGACCTCAAAAACACGCTTATTGACTTAAGGCAAACACAGAGATCAAATACTGCTTTTATATGAGCTACCTAGAATAGGCAAATTCACAGAAACAGAAAGAATAGAAGTTACCAGAGGCTACTGGAAGAGGAGAAGGGAGAGTTACTGTTTAAGGGTTACACAGTTTATGTTGGAGATAACAAAAGAAAAAGTTTTGAGACAGACAGTGCTGATGGGTACAACACTATCTTGTGAATTAATTAATGCCACTGAATTGCACACTCACAAGTGGTTAAAATGATAAATATTATGCATATTTTACCACGAGTCCGCCTGCCGATGCAGGGGACACGGGTTCGTGCCCCGGTCCGGGAAGATCCCGCATGCCGCGGAGCGGCTGGGCCCGTGAGCCATGGCTGCTGAGCCTGTGCGTCCGGAGCCTGTGCTCCGCAACGGGAGAGGCCACAGCAGTGAGAGGCCCGCGTACCGCAAATAAATAAATAAATAAATAAAACCAAAAGCTGATTCTTTAAAAACATTTTTTAAATAGTCAAAATGGTCAAGAATAAAAGATATAAATTAAATAGTGAGATAAGAAAAATAATCAACAATGCAAAGTATTTCTAATATCATAAAGGAATAAATTTGAACAAATACAGGCCAATAAATTCTAAAACCTAGAAAAGACAATGTGACAAAAGTGGGTACAAGAAACACAAAGCTTAAATAGACCAATAAACATTTATGAAATAAAAATACATCAAATACCTGTCTGTAAAAGAAATCCCTAAAATAAAAGTTTTATTTGTAAGATCTAATAAACTTTCAAGTGACACATTATTCTCAAGTACCCTCACAAGTTCAGAAGGAGATTCAGAAATATGAGAGAAAGCTCACATACATACGTGTATACACCCACATGTGCACATGCACACACACACAAAGCCAGCTCACCAATGGATGGGTCCTGAAGGACAAAGCTCTCCACTAATGACCAAACCATATTTAGATGCTTCAGCACCTTGTACACATCCACTAATTTTCCCAAGTCTTCCTTATCTTCAGGGATTAGAAGGTTCTAAAAATAAATAAATTAATTAATTAATTAAAAAAAAAAAAATGCATCTCTCAAATACTATGACTTTACTATATACCAGGCCCTAGAATAAGGAATTTAAAAATTATCTCCATTAATCTTCCCAACTATCCCATAAATCAAGTATTAACACCTCCCCTATCCAACTATACAGATAAAACCAGCTCAGAAAAGTTAAGTCATATGACTTCCCAAAGTCATACAATTGATAAATAATAGAGTCAGGATATAAGTCCAGGTAGGTGTAACTCCCAAACCAATGCTTTTAATCACTAAGCTATAACTGCCTCACAGATCAACAAATATATCAGCAATATCTGGTTGAACGGGTTAGGAAAGATTATAAGTACATCCACAGTCAGCTAGATATAATCTCTCTGAAGGACAACCCTACAAGTCTAGGATTCAGCAATTTCATTTGTATGACATTACAACAAACATGTAAGACTAACAAACACTGTTCACTGAAGCGTTTTTCCAAATATTCAAAATGTTCAACAGGAGGAACTTTATTAATTATGATACAGCTACATAATAGAATAGTGCACCATTAAAATGATGATGAAATCCACATTTACTAACAGAAAGGCATTAGCTAGCAAACCATGTTATAAAATAGTAAATATTACGATACAATTTTGGTTAAAACTTAATTTAACTAAATTTGGTCAAAAGAAATACAGGCATACCTTATTTTATTGTGTTTTGCTTCCCTGCATTCACACTGTGTTTTTGCAAATTGAAAGTCTGTGGCAACTCTGTGTTGTCATGATGGTTAGCACTTTTCAGCAATAAAGTATTTTTTAATTAAGGTATGTACATTGCTTTTTAGATATAATGCCATTGCACACTTAACAGACTACAGTATAGTGTAAACATAACTTATATGTGCTGGGATACCAAAAAATTCATGTGACTCACTTTATTTCAATATTTGCTTTACTGCAGTGGTCAGGAACAAAACCCACAATATCTCTGAGGTGTGCCTGTATATATTTTTATGCCAGTGTATGTAAGAAAAAAAAAAAGCCTGTAAACATATAGACATCATGTTTATTTTTATCAGGTAGATTACAGGTGGTTTTTATTTCTTTATTGCTACAAGTGTCATGTTGGTTGCCAACTCTGCTCTCATGTTAATAATCATCTTCTAGTTTCCCATGAAAACAACTGTTCAGGTATCCAATCCCCTCAATATACAAAATGCTTCAAGGAAAGCTGGGGCCGTCCACTGATCATGTACTGAGTAGTCTAAATTAATCATGATGGTCCTGTTCCCCTCACTAGTGATTTGTTTCAGCATGGGCAACTAATGCAATTTAGGCCAATGAGATATAAGTTTACTGGGAGACATCAGAAAAGGTTTCTTCAGTGTTATAAATAAAAGTAAAAAATAGTTCTTTAGCTGGTTATTGTGCTGTCTCTAAATATGATACCTAAATTATTAAAGACATGTTAATTAAAGACAGCTAAACTGAGGAGAAGCAGATACATTAACAACAGAAGAGATGAAAAGAACCTGAGTTCATAACATGTTTGAGCCTCTCAACCAGCCCTAAAACTGCCTGATCTTGGGATTTCTTTTTATATGTGATATTACATTTTCCTCACTGTTTAAGCTATTATTGTGTGCCAAAAGCATCTCTAATTAAAAATTTTTGTATAGTATTTTGTTTACAATGTTAATGTATGATTTTGACATCTCTACTTAGAAGTATAACAGATAACTCAAATTCAACGGCTAAACTTTGCCCCCAAACATGCTCCACCCACTCACTGCCTTCCCCGTCTCAGTTAACAACTCTATTCTTCCAGCTCTTAAGGCTAAAAACTAGATTCACTCTCATTTTCTGTCTTGCTTTCCTTCTCTACTCCATCATGAAATAACAATGGTTCTACCTTCAAAATTACCCTAGGATATGACAACTTCTCACCAACTCCTCCATGACCACTCTGGTCCAAGCCACCATGTTCTCTTAGTTAGATTTTTCCAATAACTTTCCTAACAGGTCAATCTATTCTCAATATAAGAGCTAGAGAGATCCTTTCAAAATAAGAGTATTCCATGTTACTCCTCTGATCAAACTCTTCCAAAAACTTCCACTTTCACTCAGTAAAAATTAGTCTCCATGGTTTACAAGGTCCTACATAATCTGGCCCTTCACTCCCTCGCTGACCTCATCTTCTACTACTCTCCCCCTTGCTTACTCTATGCCTTCCTCATTCTGGCTTTCCACTACTCCTTAAACCCACCAGACTAACTCCTTCTTTAGGACCTTCGCTGTAGATGTTCTTCATACCTAGGATATTCCTTTCTTGTACAGCCATCTGGATATCTTCCTCACATCACTGTTTGGCTTAAATATCACTTCCTTGATGAAGACTACATTGCCCATCCTATGTAGTAGTATAAATAGTCCCTACTTCCAGCACTCCAGATACCCTTTATACCCTGTTACACTTTTCTTTTTTTCCATGATTCTTTACACCTTCTACAATAGCAAATAATTTACTCCTATGTTTGTTTATTTGTTTGTTTTGTCACCCCTTGCTACTGGGGCTAGAATTATTTTTTTGTTTTTTACTGCTGTAGTCTAGCTCCAAAAACAGTGTCTGGCACATGATAATTACTCACTAAATATATGCTGCGAGTTGAATACATGATTAAAGGGAGGAGGGGTGATGAAACCATTGTCATTGTTCCAAAAATACCTCTCGATCAAACTTATCTGATAAACAAGAAACTTAAGATAGCCAGGAAACTATCCATATATCTTAATAGATCAGATAGCTGAGTACAAGTGCAGGAAAAGTGCTGTGAACTAGGCTTCCAGGGTGTAATCGGAACCCCAGGGAAGCAACAAGCAGACAGAGAACCCGGAAGGGAGTCTGGTCATTAGCAGCTTAGCTGAAGAGGTGAGAATTCTTAGCAGAGTAACTGTCCCCTTTTCCCCCACCCTCAAAAACCCTGGACTCACGCTCTAACTATCCACGTATCACCCATGACACGAGGGGGAATACATCGAACAGGTGACAATGGGTAAAACCCAAAACAGGACAGGGCAAAATGAGCAATTTCAAAGTAAGCATGTGAAATGTCAAATCCACACTTTTTGAGCATGAACCATCAACGGTTAGGCTAGTAGGACAGCCTCCCAGAGTCTTATCAAGCCCTTGATCAGCTGAGATTTTAAATGAACCCTAATAATGGACAACTGGAAAAATAAATGAAAAGGCAGGCTTCCAAGCAGAAGCTATACAAAGACAGTTTCAAAACAGAGACTATGAGGAAAGACTGAAGAGATTAGACTGACTGAAGCAGAAGGTGGGTAGAGGGAAGCAATGGGATTTAAAGCTCCAAGTGGCTGGGACCACATAGAGAAGGGACACAGGCTCCAACGTGCTCCATGAACTCTTCCCTCACTGCTCTCACTAGCACAGATGAGAAGGGCTGAGGTCAGTCAGAGAAAAATGTGGGAACCAAAGCAACAATGTTTTTATCTTTTTTGGGCAGTATTAAACTTCATAGATAAGATTTTTTTTTTTTATCATTTTTGGCTGTGTTGGGTCTTCGTTGCTGCATGCGGGCTTTCCCTAAGTTGTGGCGAGCAAGGGCTACTCTTCTTTGCGGTGCGCAGGCTTCTCATTGCAGTGGCTTCTCTTGTTGTGGAGCACAGGCTCTAGGCATGCGGGCTTCAGCAGTTGTGGCACACAGGCTCAGCAGTTGTGGCTCGCAGGCTCAGTAGTTGTGGCGCACGGGCTTAGTTGCTCTGTGGCATGTGGGATCTTCCTGGACCAGGGCTCAAACCCGTGTCCCCTGCATTCGCAGGCGGATTCTTAACCACTGTGCCACCAGGGAAGTCCAGTATTAAACTTTTGAATTAATGTCTTTAATAATTACAGATCTATTCATGTTTTCAGTTTTGGTAATTTACATTTTTCTAAGATATTGTCCATTTCACTTAACTTTTCAAAATTATTAGCATACAGTTGTTCATAATTTTTAAATTATTAATATTTATAATTAAAAATTTTTAATTGTGCTAAAATACTTATAAAATTTACCTTCTTAAATATTTTTAAGTGTACAGTTCAGCAGTGTTAAATATATTCACTGCTGCACAACCAATCTCCAGAACTTTTACATCTTGCAAAACTTAAACTCTTTACCTACTAACCAACAACTCCCCCTTTTCCCCTCTCCTGGCAGCCCCCATCAACCACCACTCCACTTTCTCTTTGTATGAATTTGACTACTCTAAATACCTAATATAAATGGAACCATATAGTCTTTTTATGATTGGCTTACTTCACTTAGCATAATATCCTTAAGGTTCATCCACATTGTAGCATGTACCAGAATTTCCTTCCTCTTCAAGGCTGAATGAAATTCCATTGTATGTCTATACCACATTGTGTTTACCCATTCATCTGTAGATGGACACTTGGCTTGCTTCCACTTTTTTACTGTTGTGAATAATATTGTTATAAACACAGGTGTACAAATAAGTCCTGGAAACTCTGCCTCCAATTCTTTTGGATATACACCGGAAGTAGAATTGCTAGATCATATGGTAATTCTATTTTAAATTTTCTGAGGCATCGCCATATTGCTTTCCACAGGATCAGCATCATTTTACATTCCCACCAACAGTGCACAAGGGTTCCAATTTCTTCACATCCTTGTCAATATTTGTTATTTTCTGATTGTTTTCTGGCTTTGTTTTTTGATAGTAGCCATCCTAACAGGTGTGATGTGGTATCTCATTGTGGTTTTGATTAGCATTTCCCTAATGACTTGTGATGCTGAGTGTACTTTCAGATGCGTGTTGGCCATTTGAGTATCTTTTTTTGAGAAATGTCTATTCAATTCCTCTGCCCATTTCTGAATCACATGAATCACGTTGTACATTCATTTTTAACTTCATGGTATATATAGTTATGTCCCAATTTTTACTTCTAATATTGTTTATTTGTATTTTTTCTTTCTTTTTTTCTTGACCATCCCAGCCAGAGGATTGATTATTTTGTTAATATTTACAAACATTACCAGCTTCTGGTTTTGATGCTTCTCTAAATTGCACCTTCTTTTTTTCTAACTTCACTAATTTCTGCTTTATCTGAATTGTTTCCTTTCTTCTACTTTCTTGGGGGTTTCCCCTGTTATTTTTCTAACTCTTTGACTGGCACACTGTGGAAAGAGAAAACTGTAAGCGCCATAGTTGCTAACTCAATTTGTGTAAAAAAGTTTAAATAAAGTCAGGGGTTGGCAAGCCTCAGTTAACAACTTGAACGAACTTTGAAAGCATAGGAGACTCTTAAAGGTATTCGGAAAAGACAAGCCATGTTACAATTACAACTAGTCTGATCGATAAGGAAAAGGTTACCAAATCTTTAATGTCTATTCTTACACAGTTTAACTTACATGTATACTTATTTTTTTATCTTGACATTATATGTAATCAAGCTTCTGAGTCATGTTGAAAGGTTTGTTTTAATAATTCCAAAATATGTTTAATTTATAACTTTGAGACTATAAGGGTTTGCTATAGGAAAGGAAGATTTTTAAAATAATTTCTGTAGAAAGGGTATATGTTTAGAAAGGGTATAGTTTACGTCATTAAAGACGTAAACTATATTTGTCAGACATTGTCAGACATTATTCCTGACAATCAGGGCATTATGTGCTAGTCAACAAAATTGTTTAAAATAATTGTAAAGATTCTCTTAACATTCAGAACATAGATGAGACACTCATCCTTGTAAAACCAATTTTACAATTAAAAAATAAAGTGATGGCAGTTTTTGAGGCTTAAAATACAATGCAGAATTTTCATTTACCTTAACAAAGCTTACCTCATTAATTCCAGCCTTTCTCCCTTTGGAATTTAGGCATCTAAGGCTATAAATATCCCTCCAAGACAATCTAGATGCATCCCTCAAGATTTGATATATAATATTTTCATTATAGTCATTCCATTAAATATTTTCTAATTTCTATGATGATATTATTACCGATTCATTATATATATATTCGTTATATATTTTACTTTATTTTATTATATATATATAATAAATATATATATTTGTTTTTTAAACATGAACTTTTCAAAGTTATTTTTGTTACTTTCTAACTTCACGGAATGGTGATTGGAAAACATGGTCTGTCTGATACCTATTCTTAAAGCTGAAGTTTACCTTATAACCTAGTGTGTAAGGAATTTGTTTATGTTCTATATGCACTTGAAATGAGCATGCAAGATTCTATATGCGCTCATTATACCAAGCTTATCAACTGTATTATTAAAATCATCTACTACTTTAATGTGTTTTTATTTGCTTGATCTATCAAGGACTGTGTATGTATGTTAAAATATCTCACAATAATTATGGCTTTATCAATTCTTCCCAGCAATTTTATAAATATTTGTTTTAGTATTTGTATACTATATTATAATACACCCAAACAAGTTCAGTATCCCTAAAATCATTATTTGCCTTAAAGATCATTTTGTCTGATATTAATTTGCCATACTGGCTTTAATAATTGCCTGGAGTATATTTTACAATTCTTTTACTGTTCAACCTTTCTGTATTCTTGGGTTTTCTGTCTCTTTTGTAAACATAATATAGCTAAAATTTTTTTACTGAATCTGAGAATTTATCAGTTAAATCATAGCTTCCTAGCACCTTCAGTCTTGCTTACCCTATTCTATTTTTCTTCTTTTTTCATAGTACTTTTTATATTTTAACATACTATACTATATAACATACTTATCCAGTATATTGTATTGTCTCTTTCCCTTAGCTAGAATGTTAGTTTCTGAGAATGGGAATCCTTGTCTGTTTTACTCACTGATGTCCCAAGTGTTTACAATAGGGCCTGGCATAAAGTATACACTTCATGAGTATTTGTTGAATAGTAAGTGACTATTTCTCTTTTAATTGCTAAGTTTAATGCATTTACATTTCTTGTGATTACTATTATATTCAGATTTATTTCTACAATGTTATTTTTAATGCATATTAAAAATAGTAGAGCATCTAAGGAACAAAAGGTAAATTTCTGAAAAATTACAGCTTTTTCTTGCTAGCCAACCAGTTCTATCTTGACCAGGAAATTCAAGAATTGATGGAATCCTTCATTGAAATGTTCTTTGGTCAATATATTTGCCTTGATGAAGTAAATGGGCTCTCTCATTCACCATAATTGGGGATCTTTTGTCTTATATGTAAAACTGAGTGAACTCACTTTTTAAAATAATAGCTTTATTGATATAAAATTTACATACCAGAAAATTAATGTTTAACATGTACGACTGAGTAGTTTTTAGAATATTCACAGAATTGTACATTACCACTAATTGCAGAGCATTTTCATTTCCCCATAAAGAAACGCTATACTCATTAGAAGTCACTCCCCAATGTCCTTCTCCCACCCCCCAGCCCTAGGCAACCCCTAATCTAACACCCGTATCTATGTATTTGCCTACTCTAAACATTTCATATAAATGGAATCATATAATATGTGGCTTTTTATGTCTGGTTGACTTCTCCAGGCAATGTTCCAGGATACCTATTCTTTCTTTAGCTGGCCTAATCTGCTATGAAACCACACAATTAAATCAAAGAGAACTCACTACAGGGAATGAAAAGACAGAAAAGGAACACTGAAATAACACAGTGATAGTAACTGCAGAAGCTGCTCCCATCCCTACAGCTAGGGGAACAAGGGAAGAGGCATAAGGAGGACCATGGTTTAAACCTAGGGACCCTGCAGAGCTATAACACAGATTTCTGAAGAGGATGATGCTGTCTGACTATTTCTAGAGTGCAGAGGGGGGCACCAAAGGTCTGAGACTCAAGCCTTTTAAGAAAGAGCACTGACTTCATGAAACTGCTATCTATGAACACAAAATAAGACTGCTTCTAGGAGACTGGGAAAAAACTGGGAACACCTTCCAATGCTGAAGTTTACGACTATTCATGGATTGACATTCACAGGAACAGCAAGCAAAAAGGAAGAGTACAGGTCATTTCTTCTTCTTACTGCATTTCATTCTACCTTTAGTGCCTTCCAGTTGGCAGAAACTGACAGGAAGCCAATTAATAAAGGAGAAATGTAGTTTGCCAAGTCCTAGCTCCAGGACCAAAGCAGAATATAGAAGGGTAAGGTTGGATACAAAATGTCTCTTGGATAGCTTAATAACCAGTACATGTCATTTAACCCATCCGGTGAGCTTCCAATTTCAAGAACTGCTTTTTACTTTTAGAATATATATTTGGGGACATCCTTGGTGGCACAGTGGGTAAGAATCCTCCTGCCAATGCAGAGGACACAGGTTCAAGCCCTGGTTCAGGAAGATCCCACGTGCTGCGGAGCAACTAAGCCCATGCCCCACAACTACCGAGCCTGCGCTCTAGAGCCTGTGAACCACTACTACTGAAGCCCACGCACCTAGAGCCTGAATTTGAGCACAACAAGAGAAGCCACTGCAATGAGAAGCCCACGCACCGCAACAGAGAGTAGTCCCCACTCGCTGCAACTAGAGAAAGCCCACGCACAGCAACGAAGACCCAACGCAGCCAAAAATAAACAAATAAATTTATTTTTAAAAAAATAAATTATATTTGGTTCTTTTCAAATCTGTATGGCCTTCTGATGAATTTTGTTGCTTTCTAACGTTTTCTATTTCATTTTTTGTATGTTTAATTATTTTAAATATAGTTATCTTACAAGCCTCTATTATCTCAAAAGTTCTTGGGGGTCTAATTTTAATTTTGTTTTCTATTGTTTCTGCTGACACTTATAGTGAATGAGTTCTGGAATTTAAAATTGTGAACCCATGTTCAGCAGGGCCTGTGTGACCTGGATTTAAAGTGGTGTGTCCCTTCAGAGAAGATTTCCATTTACTAGGAATGGCACACTAGAGGATCATATTCATGTAAATTTCTATGTCTGGAGAGTGAGAAAAGGGCAAGTAGAGTCCTGAGTGCAAGAAAAAAACCTTTGGGCTATGTGAGGTCCAGTCCCTTAATGGCCTCCAAAATGAAAAGTATTAATTTCTGGAAACTCCTTTCTCACTGTCCCCTAGTTATAACTAAAAACATGTGGTGAGACTTTTCCACCCTGATAGAGAACAAGTGGGCCACACCTGATGCTGGAAACTAAGAATCATTTGTGGAGAATACTATCTTGCCTGGCCCATACCAAGATGTGAAGATGTCAACCCATGTGCAGCCCAGAAAACCAAACAAGGCCATCACTAGCATGGAGGTCTGGAGCTTCTTGATTCCAGAGGTCAGCATCTGCAAGGCATTTAATAACATTCATGAGACCACTATGTTAAAAAAAGAGTGACTAATGTGAGGAGACTAATACAAATGCATGCACATGTGCAAATACACACAACACAAACCACAGTAACTGACTTACACTGTGAAAGCTAAAAGGAAACTATCTGATTATATGCTCTTCAGGAAACCAAGCACTAGAGGGAAGCAACCAGTTGGGAAGTAACTAAATGTAAGTCAAGGAGTTTTTAAATGCCAGGATGATCAATATAAGCTGGCTGCTGGGAACCATAAGTTAAGCATGCTATGATACTTGAAACTAAACAGTTCAGTCTAGAAATAAAATGATCAAAGCTGAGCACACAATTCATTAAAAAGCCAAGTCCAAACTATTAGCTGGTTAAAAGCCTATGGTCTTCAAAACTGGCAGAGCTCAACAAGAAAAATAAGCTCGAACAGACAAGGTATAATTCTAGATTCACAGATTACTCAGCTGTCTTTATTTAAATTTGGTCCTTAAGGTCAAAAGGAGAGGAGCATGTCCTGGAAAGTTTCAGATCCCACTGGGAGAATAAACAAGAACATAAGTGAGCACATAACAAAAAAGCTGAACATTTAGACTCAGGAAACACAGATCATTTATTCACTTTTCAAAGGACAAATTTCTTCATCAGTAAAATGGTATATCTGGATATCATGATCTTTAAGGCCACCTCTAGTTTCAAAGAGGGTCTATGATATTTATCAAATCCTGCCTCAAAGAAGAAATACAATATAGGTATATATTGTGGTAACTCTGGTGTATGATAGTTTATCCATTTACTAGCTGCGATGTCTTGGGCAAGTTTATTTATGTTTAAAGTTCTGATTTTACTCTGTATGTGGTTAGTGTAATGAGGATTAAATAATAGATTTAATGTGACTGGCACACAGCCATCATTCCATTAAAAATAACTACAGCCATCACTGTTTCATAAACATAAAACATAAAAAGTGTCTGCTTTTTTTATGTTGCTATGTTTGCCCAAACTCTGCCCTTAGTCTACTTCTCCCTCTCTATCTTTTTAATAATAATAGTAGCTAACATTTATTGAGTGGTTACCACTCTTCTACATATCATCATGTGTAAACTCATTTAACCCTCACAACAATTCTATGAGGGTAGGAACTCTTTTCACCATTTAATATTTGTGGAAATTGAGCATAGTGAGATTAAATAACCTGCCCAAGGTCACATAGCTAATAAAGTGTCAAAATCAAGCATTCAAGCTTTAAAGTTCATGTTTCTTTTTCTTTTATAGCTTTTTTTTTTGATGTGAACCATTTTTAAAGTCTTTATTGAATTTGTTGCAATAATGTTTCTGTTTTGTTTTGGTTTTTTGGCTGCGAGGCATGTGGGATCTTAGCTCCCCGACCAGGGATCAAACCCACACCCGCTGCATTGGAAGGCGAAGTCAACCACTGGACCACCATGGAAGTCCCTAAAGTTCATGTTCTCAACCACCATGCCATAGCTACCTCAAATAACACACCTAAGCAGACAATTTCCAAATCTAGTATCCCGTGCTTTGGATCAAAATTTTAAAACAAGGCTGAAGCCAGGAGGGTGTCAGAACCAGCCAATGGAATTTCTGTCCCTGTGGGTTGGGTCCCTATGGTCAAATTTGTAAAGACAATTTACAACATAGCGTTTTTATAAAATCAGTTGAGAAACTGAGTTATTTGTAGTGAGGTGGATGGACCTAGAGTCTCTCATACAGAGTGAAGTAAGTCAGAAAGAGAAAAACAAATACCATATGCTAACACATATATATGGAGTCTAAAAAAAAGGGTCTGAAGAACCTAGGGGCAGGACAGGAATAAAGATGCAGACATAGAGGATGTACTTGAGGACACGGGGAGGGGGAAGCGTAAGCTGGGACGAAGTGAGAGAGTGGCATGGACATATATACGCTACCATAGGTAAAGTAGCTAGTAGGAGGCAGCCACATAGCACAGGGAGATCAGCTCGGGGCTTTGTGACCACCTAGAGGGGTGGGATAGGGAGGGTGGGAGGGAGACGCAAGAGGGAGGGGATATGGGGATATACGTATGCATATAGCTGATTCACTTTGTTAAACAGTAGAAACTAACACACCATTGTAAAGCAATTATACTCCAATAAAGATGTTTAAAAAAAAAATCAGTCGATAGTAAAAAAAATAAATAAATAAATCAGTTGATAGTGATATAGTAAGGATCCAGCTAAGCAGCAAAGGAGAATCCTACAACACACTGATGGCACAGCTCAAATACCAATGCTGTACATCCTTCCTATGGCAGAAGACTTCTTCTATAACTGCTTAGCCTTGTTCCCATTCTCTGATGGATAGCTAACATTTATTGAATCGTTACCACTGTTTGAAATTGAGTCTAGGAAAAGATAATTACCTCACCAAGGTAACAAAGCATTCAGAATATAGGGCACAGTCTAATGTTTTTAAAGTCTGCTTTTTACTGAGTACTTTGTACCTGGTATCAGAATATATGCTTTATAAATATTATTTCATTCACTCCCCATCTCAGTAATTGGCACATCATTCAACCCATTCAACCGAAAAGCCATGGAATCATCTTTGACTTCCTTTTTGCTTTCATAACAAACACGAGATGCATTACCGTACCCTGTCATCTCTACCTTCAAAATGTATATCAAATGCAATCATTTCTCATTACTTTCATCACAACCACTCTCATCCAAGCTACTATAACCTCTTTCCTGAATGAATGCAGTAGTCTCTTAGCAGGGCTTTCTTCTATCTTGCCACCTCTACAGCCTATTCTTCACAGAGCAACCAGAAGTGATTGATCCTCTATGGTCTCACTCACAGTAAAATCCTGACGTCCTTGCCCCAGCCTGCAAGGTCCTCCATGCTCTGGTATCTGCCTACTTCATCTGCTAAACCTCCCCACCCTTGCTTGTCCACTCCAGCCACAGTGGCCTGACCTTTACTGTTCCTCAAAAGCACCAATCATTCTCC
This sequence comes from Neophocaena asiaeorientalis asiaeorientalis, assembly GCF_003031525.2. Lineage (NCBI taxonomy): Eukaryota > Metazoa > Chordata > Mammalia > Artiodactyla > Phocoenidae > Neophocaena > Neophocaena asiaeorientalis. Next base: position 901,267 of record NW_020173499.1, on the reverse strand, counting down.
ATCTCCAGGTAATTTATATTTATTATTCCTTCTGACTTAAATGCTCTTCTTCTTTATTGCACTCAGGACTCTACTAAGAGAGGACTTGCCCTTATCTCCATAAATATCAGACTCCATTCCTCTCTATCCCCTTAGGCTGTTTTATTTTTCTTCATAAAAGAAGATAATCAGAAATAACCGTTGCTCCTGTCTTGTAAAAATCTAAGTGAGACCATGCTCAGAGCTTTTAACGAGAACAAGAGAAACTGAGCAACTTCTCAGAACAGAAAAAAAGGTCAGTAGAGAGTGGAAAAAGACAAAAGTCTAGTTAAGAGAACTGAATATGAATACTACATTCACATGCAGCATCTCTAAGAAAGAATTAGGCCTCAGAAATGATGGTTCTATGGTACACCAAAAGGAGTACCAGGATTCTCAGCCTCCACAGATTCCTGAACCCCAATGTGGCACACAAGCAGAAAACCTTAAAACTTCTTTTAAGGAAACACTGTGGATGTCAACAAACATCCATATACTATCAGCAATGACCAGGACAAAGTCAAAGTTGGAAGCCTTCCTTCTATTTTCTGTGGACCTTGTTAGGCTGCTACACTTTGATGGGAACTTTGGAAAGAACAGAACTCCCATAGTGACTGAGAGTAAATTTCTCACCAGCACAGGAAAGAGGCTGTAAATCATATTTAATTTGAATTAATGAAAATTTTCAGCATATGCTATTTCTTGCTTACCAGGCTTTAGATTCAGACTTACTACACATAATTTGGATCAAGTTTCTTCTCTTGTTCAAATATTTAAATATTTTGGATAAAATACAAATTCCTGATCATAGTCTTCAAGACTCTATATGAGCTTGCTCTTTTTTAGCACTCTAACCTCATCTGCCCCCACAGTCTTCTCTGGCTCCCTATGTACCAGCCTTCTTTTTCAGTTATTCAAAACGTCAAGCTCTCTTACAACTCAGAATCTGTTCCCTTTACCTACAATGCTATTTCCCCTCTCCTTTCTTTACACTCTGATTCCTTCCAATCTTTAGGTCTCAGTTTATATATCACCTTCACAAAGAGGTCTTCCCTGAACATCCTATCTGAAATCCTCCTGCCTGAAGATTCTCCATCACTTTTTTTTTTTTTTTTTTTTTTTTTTTTTTTTTTTTTCGGTAAGCGGGCCTCTCACTGCTGTGGCCTCTCCCGTTGTGCTCACGGGCCCAGCCGCTCCGCGGCACGTGGGATCCTCCCGGACCGGGGCACGAACCCGCGTCCCCTGCATCGGCAGGCGGACTCTCAACCACTGCGCCACCAGGGAAGCCCCTCTCCATCACTTTTGATTTCCCTTAGCAAAAGACAGAGTTTTCCAGTTTGAGTAAATAAAACAAGATCTAAATACATACTACATACAAAAACACACTTTAAATTAAAATAATCTAAGAAAATTGGAAAGTAAAGGGAGGTAAAAGATATACCATGCAAACAGCAACCATATTGATAGAACAACTACACAAAAAATCAGTAGGAAGACTTGAATAATATTATTGGAGTGGCAGAATATGGCACCCTAATATGGCACCCTTATGTTATTTTGGCATAAGAATTATTTTGAGCTAAAGACACTAGAAAAACAGCAAGTGCAAGTAGGGCACTCTGACCTCCTCTTTTCTCCTGGAAAGCAGGAGATAAAACTTATGTGAAAGATGTCCTCTGAATACCAGGATGAAAGCAACATTCTAATCCCCAGAGATTGGGAGTAGAGGCCAAGAGAAATCTGTACAAACAGACCTTGTTAAAATAACTCAACTTCTTTTAGTATCCCCATGTATTTTAGTCAGTTTTCCACATTTGCTACTCTTTGTTCAACCTAGTATATAAGCACTTTGGCCTATCCATTTTGGGAATTTTCATTTTCCTATGGGGACTCTCATGTACATTTTAAATTCTACATGTTTTTCTCCTGTTAATCTGTCATATCAATTTTGTTATCAGGCCCGGACCTAGGCCCTAAGAGAGTAGATATAAAGTTTTGCTTCCCCTGCAATATCAACCAACTTGACCTGACATCTATAGAATACTCCACCAAATAACATCAGATACACCTACCTTTTAAGTTCACACAAAACATTCTCCGGGACACATCATATGCTAGGTCATAAAATAAGTTTCAATGAATTTTTAAAGATTTAAATCATACATTCTCCAATCACATGGAATAAAAATAAAGAAACTGCAAGAAATCCTAGACATCCTCAAATATTTGGAAATTGAACAACATACTTCTCAACCCATAGGTCAAAGAAAAATTTGCAGTGGAAATTAGAAAACATTTTGAACTGAGTAAAAACAAAACTACAATATGTAAAAATCTATGGGCGCAGCTTAAAGCAATATTTAGAAGGAAATGTATAGCTTTAAATGCCTATATCAGAAAACAAAGGTCTCAAATCAATAACCTAAGTTTCCACCTTAAGAAACTTGCTTTGATTAAACTAATCAAAGCAAGTAGAGGAATGAAATAATAAGGATAAGAACAGAAATGAATGAAATAAAAAACATAAAAACAATAGAGAAAATAAAGGAAGTCAAATACTGTTTATTTGAAAAGATGAACAAAATTAACAAACTTTTAGTTCAAGTGACAAGGAAAAAAGAGAAAATAAACAAATAAATAAAGGAATAAAGTAATGAAACAGAGAACAGCAGTATCAACCCTACAGAAACTTAAGAAATTATAAGGGAATATTATAAACATCTTTATGCTAACAAAGCAAACAACTTAGATGAAAGAGAAAAATTCCCAGAAAGGTACAATTACCAAGACAAACTCAAGAAGGTACAGAAAATCTAAATAGATCTATAGCAACTAAAGATATTGAATTAGTAATTTAAAATATTACGGGCTTCCCTGGTGGCGCAGTGGTTGAGAGTGCGCCTGCTGATGCAGGGAACACGGGTTCGTGCCCTGCTTGGGGAAGATCCCACATGCCGGGGAGCGGCTGGGCCTGTGAGCCATGGCCGCTGAGCCTGCGCGTCCGGAGCCTCTGCTCCGCAACAGGAGAGGCCACACCAGTGAGAGACCCACGTACCGAAAAAAAAAAAAAAAAAAAAAAAATTACCACAGAGAAAATATCCAGGCCCAGATGGTGAATGCTGGTGAATTCTATCAAACACTTAACTAAAAAATAATACTAATCCTTCACAAGCCCTCTCAGAAAACAGAGAGCACTTCCCAGCTAAATATATAATGCCAATATTACCTAGATACCAAAGCCAAACAAAGACACCATATGAAAAGAAAACTACAGAAGCCTCATGGAAATCCTAAACCATTAGCAAACCAAATCCAGCAATATGTAGAAAGGATTTAAACACCATGATTAAGTGAGATTTATCTTACTTAATATAAGAATATAATATATAAGAATATAAGGTTGGTTTAACATTCAATTAATGTACGATACTATCTAAAATAAAGGACAAAAAACACGATCACCTCAATAGATGCAGAAAGAGCATTTGACATAATTTAACACTCATTCATGACTTAAAAAAAAAAACCCTCACCAAAACATAAATAGAAAAGAACTTCCTTAACCTGATAAAGACATGTGTGAAACTCTCATAGCTAACATCATATTTAATGGTGAAAGACCAAATGCTTTCCTGCTAAGAACAGGGACAAAGTAAGGTTGTCTACTCTTGCCACTTCTGTTCGACACTGTACTAGAAGTTCTAGCCAGAGCAATAAGATAATTTTTTAAAATTAGAAAAGAAGAAATGAAACCATCATTTACAGACTACAGGTAGAAAATCCAAGGAATTCACAAGAAAACTACTAGAACTAATGGAAAAATTCAGCAAGATGACAGGGTATAAAATCAACATATCAAAATCAATTACATTTATATATCTTAACAAGGAACATAAAAAAATGGAATTAAGAAAATTCCATTAACAACAGCTTCAAGAATAATATACTATATAGAATTACATTTGTTTGTAAATTTTGTCAAATTTAACAAAAAGTATGAGACTTATACATTGCAAACTACAAAACACTGCTGAGAGAAATTTTTAAAACTTTAAATATATGAAAAAAATTCCATGCTGGCGGACTGGAAGACTTAACATTCAGTTGGCAAAATACTCCCCAAATTGATTCAAAGAGTCAATACAATCCCTACTGAAATCTCAGCTGGCATTTTTGCAGAAATTGCCAAGCTGATTCTAAAATTCATATGGAAATGCAAGGCACCCAGTGTCAACCCAAACAAACCTAGGAGGCAATAATCAAGCAAAAAGCATTTATTTGGGATCAAAGAATTGAAATATGGGGCACACAGATTTGGGTAGCAACCCAGTGCCCCACTAGGGAGTAAAAGTCAGGGGCTTTTAAAGGCAGAGAAAGAAGGTTTGCATTACAAACAAATGTAATTGGAGTTGGAGGCAGAAGTTAGTCTTGGCTACATATGATTGAGTGCTAAGGCTATCACTAGAAGCAAGTAAAAGTTCGTTACTGTGACAAGCTGCAGGTGTTCTTGCAGAGTCCTTGGAATATTTGTGGTTTGGCCCAGTTCAAAAGTTCGGTTCCACCTGGTTTACCTCCTTAATGACCTCCTTTCTCCATTAAAAATTTCTTTGACATAAGTGACTCCAGTTTATTTCACATTTCACACCAGAATAACCAAAAATTAGAAAAATTTTGAGAAATCTTGAAAAAGAATGAAGTTGAAAGGCTTATATTACCTGAAGGACAAGGGACGTCTCCCCTAAAGGACATTTATGCTTAGCCCCCTGAAATAAATGGGAAGACCACTCATTTTCCTATTAGTAACTTGAGGTCAGGCTCATGACTACATCCTCACCTGCCCCCATCCCCAAGAAATACTTCAGGAAGAACATCTAACCAGGGGGTAAGTGGCTGTCTCTTTGAGGTATGCTATAATTTCATCTAGAACCCTATAATCCTTATAACTCTCCCCCTTAAGCTGACCAATTAGGAAAACTAAATCATCTGTTTAGTCCTTTTGTTCATAAATTCTCTCAATTGTTCTACCTAAACAATAGACTACTTGCTGTAACAACAAAGTTATGGAATTGATATGTTATCCAACTTTCATAGCTAAGGAAATTAATGCACAGCATCATTAAGTTAACTTGCCTTAGGTCACGGAGTTAAGGGGTGGACTCAGGTATCTTACTGTCTAACCAGGATATGAAGAGCTTAAAAAGTGAATAATCATGTTCTAAGTATTAGTTAGTACTGATATACCATCCCACAAACTCTATAAAGTAGATAAGACAAGATCTTTCCTACTGTTTGGAAGAACCCAATGCTCTAAACATTTAAGTGGTATGTCCATGTATTGACACTTGTTGACGATTTACTGGTGGCTATCTCCAAACTTGGAACACAATATAAGAGAACAGAGAAGGTTTAACTAATTTTTACACTGACTATGATTTATAGAAATATTTTTCTTTTTTCTTTTTAGATTATATTACAGTGATTATAAACTGTAGAACTGAGGAACTAAACTCAAACTGAAAGCAGTTTCTCATTGTCATTTTACTGTTGCTGAATGATTTTAGGAAGAAACATTGGTATTTCTCTTCCAAAAAAACAAAAAGGTCACCATTGAGAGAGAGAGAAAAAGCAAGCCACTAAAGCCAAAGAATATTTTTGCAACATAGACTACCAATAAGAGCCTTGTATCCAGAATATATAAAGTATTCCTACAAATGAGTAAGAAAAACTACTCAATGTTAAGTCGGGCTAGAGACTCAAAAAGAACTCATAAAAGGAAATATCCATATGGCCAATAAAAATATGAAAAGTGTTCAGTACCATTCATAATCAGAGAAATGCAAAATAAAACTACACGATACAACTACACACCACCAGAAGGGCTGAAATTTAAGAGTCTTACAAATACAAAATATTGGTAAGGATTGCAGTGCAATCACATGGCTGGTGAAGTGAAAATACAACTGTTCTGAGAAAGTGGCATAATCTAACAAATTTCAATGACCCAGTAATTCCATTTCCATGAACAAATAGTAATTTTATTCCCATGAACTGAATAGGAATATGTGTACAAGAAACAAGTACAAGAATATTCACCAGAGTCAAAGCAATCCTGAGAAAGAAAAATGCAGCTGGAGGAATCAGGCTCCCTGACTTCAGACTATACTACAAAGCTACAGTCATCAAAACAGTATGGTACTGGCACAGAGACAGAAATACAGATCAATGGAACAGGATAGAAAGCCCAGAAATAAACCCACACACATACGGTCACCTAATTTATGACAAAGGAGGCAAGACTATACAATGGAGAAAAGACAGTCTCTTCAATAAGTGGTGCTTGGAAAACCAAACAGCTACATGTAAAAGAATGAAATTAGAACATTCTCTAACACCATACACAAAAATAAACTCAAAACGGATCAAGGACCTAAATGTAAGGCCGGATACTATAAAACTCCTAGAGGAAAACATAGGCAGAACACTCTCTGACCTAAATCGCAGCAATATCTTTTCTGATCCACCTCCTAGAGTAATGAAAACAAAAACAAAAATAAACAAATGGGACCTAATTAAACTTAAAAGCTTTTACACAGCAAAGGAAACCATAAACAAAAGGGAAGACAACCTACAGAATGGGAGAAAATATTTGCAAATGAAGTGACTGACAAGGGATTAATCTCCAAAATATAGAGACAGCTCATACAGCTCAATATCAATAAAACAAACAACCCAATCAAAAAATGGGCAGAAGACCTAAAGAGACATTTCTCCAAAGAAGACATACAGGTGGCCAAAAAGCACATGAGAAGATGCTCAATATCGCTAATTATTAGAGAAATGCAAATCAAAACTACAATGAGGTATCACCTCACACTGGTTAGAATGGCCATCATCAAAAAGTCTATAAACAGCTACCAAATGTAAAATGGATGGCTAGTGGGAACCTGCTGCATAGCACAAGGAGATCAGTTTGATGCTTTGTGATGACCTAGAGGGATGGAACAGGGAGGTTGGGAGGGAGGCTCAACAGGGAGGGGATGTGGGGATATATGTATATATATAACTGATTTCACTTTGTTGTACACCAGAAACTAACATAACATTATAAAGCATTTATACTCCAATAAAGATGTGAAAAAAAAAACCTACAATCAATAAATGCTGGACAGGGTGTGGAGAAAAGGGAACCCTCCTACAATGTTGGTGGGAATATAAATTGGTACAGCCACTATGGAGAACAGCATGGAGGTTCCTTAAAAAACTAAAAATAGAGGGACTTCCCTGCGGTCCAGTGGTTAATACTCCACGCTTCCACTGCCGGGGGCACTGGTCCAATCCCTGGTCAGCGAACTAGGATTCTGCATGCCGTGCAGTGCAGCCATAAATAAATAAATAATAAATAAATAAATAAAGTGTTCCCATATGATCCAGCAATCCCACTCCTGGGCATCTACCCAGGAAAAAAAATATAATTCAAAAAGATACATGCAGGACTCCCCAGGTGTCCCAGTGGATAAGACTCCACGCTCCCAATGCAGGGGGCGCAGGTTCAATCCCTGGTCAGGAAACTAGATCCTACATATATGCCGTGACTAACAGTTTGCATGCCACAACTAAGGAGCCCACATGCCACAACTAAGGAGCCCGCCTGCCTCAACTAAGACCTGGCGCAATCAAATAAATAAATAAATTTAAGACAAAACAAAAAAAACAGACACGCACCCCAATGTTCACTGCAGCACTATGTACAACAGCCAAGACATGGAAGCAACCTAAATGTCCATTGACAGAGAAATGGATAAAGAAGATGTGGCATATATATATGTAGAGAGAGACAGAGAGAGAATGGAATATTGCTCACCCATAAAAATAAACAATAAAATAATGCTATTTGCAACAACATGGACAGACCTAGAGACTATCATACTAAGTGAAGTCAGACAATGACAAATAACATATGATATCACTTATATGTGGAATCTGAAAAATGATATAAATGAACTTCTTTACAAAACAGAAACAGACTCACAGACGTCGAAAACAAACTTATGGTTACCAAAGGGGAAAGGTGGGGGGGGAGGGATAAATTAGGAGTTTGGGATTAACATATATGCGCTACTATATATAAAAGAGATAACCAACAAGGACATACTGTTTAGCAAAGGAAACTCTACTCAGTATTCTGTAATAACCTATATGGGAAATGAATCTGAGAAAGAATGGGTATATGTATAACAGAATCACTTTGCTGTACACCTGAAACTAACACAACACTGTAAATCAAATATACTCCAATATAAAGTAAAAATTAAATTAAAAATAAAAAAGAACTTCATTTAAAAAAAAAAGAACATTCATACCAGAGTTCATCATATCCCTAAAGTGGAAGAAACTCAAATGTCCATCAATAGTAGCACAGATAAAGAAAGTGTGGTATACCACAGTTTCTATCCAATTGAATACCACAGAGTACTTAAAAGGAATGAACTACACATATTACACAAGATACACAAAAATAACATGGATATATCTTAAAAATATAACACTGAATAAAATAAACTAGACCTAACAGAACAGTGTATGAGTTCATGAACATAAACTTTTAAAAAGGTAAAATTATATTGCTAAATTATAAAATTGAATTATCTCACAAGACCATTACATTTAAATATTTAGTTGTATATACAAAGAACAGAAAAATCTTGGATTTCCCCGGTGGTGCAGTGGTTGAGAATCCGCCTGCCAATGCAGGGGACACGGGTTCGAGCCCTGGTCTGGGAAGATCCCACAAGCCGTGGAGCAACTAAGCCTGTGTGCCACAACTACTGAGCCTGTGCTCTAGAGCCCACGAGCCACAACTACTGAGCCCACGGGCCACAACTGCTGAAGTCCACACGCCTAGAGCCTATGCTCCGCAACAAGAGAAGCCACCGCAATGAGAAGCCCACACACCACAATGAAAAGTAGCCCCCACTCGCTGCAACTAGAGGAAGCCCATGCGCAGCAACAAAGACCCAACGCAGCCATCAATAAATAGATAAATAAAAACCTTCAAGACATATTACTAACAAAAGTAAACTGCAGAACAATATGTTTAATATGATTCTATTTATGTAAAACATAATTTATTTGCATGATATATACCTGAGGCATTGTTCAATAAAACTTACTGCAATAATGGAAATGTTCTATAATCTACTGTTCAATTCAGTAGCCACATGTGGCTGTTGAACACTTAAAATGTAGCTAATACAACTGAGGAACTGAATTTCTAATTTAATTTGAACTACTTTCAATTTAAACAGCCTCATGTGGCTAGTGTCTACAGTTTGGACAGTGTAGTTATAGATAAATATATAACGATTACCTCTAGAACAGTGTCTCTCAACCTTGGCACCATTGACATTTGGGTCCCAATAATTCTTTATTGTTGGGGTTACACACTGCAGATATTTAGAAGCATCCCTAGCTTTTATCCTCTAGATGCCGATAGTATCCTCTCAGTAATGATAATCAAAATTATCTTCAGACCTTGCCAAATGTTCCCTGTGGGGCAAATAGTGTCCAACTGAAAGAGAACCCTTTTGCATTGTTAGTGGGAACGTAAATTGATACAGCCACTATGGAGAACAGTATGGAGGTTCCTTAAAAAACTAAAAACAGAACTACCATATGACCCAGCAATCCCACTATTGGGCAAATACCCTGAGAAAACCATAATTCAAAATGACACATGTACCCCAATGTTCATTGCAGCACTATTTACGATAGCCAGGACATGGAAACAACCTAAAGGTCCAACAGATGAATGGATAAAAAAGATGTGGTATATATATACAATGGAATATTACTCAACCATAAAAAGGAATGAAATTGGGTCATTTGTAGAGATGTGGATGGACCTAGAGTCTACCATACAGAGTGAAGTAAGCCAGAAAGAGAAAAACAAATATCGTATATTAATGCATATACGTGGAATCTAGAAAAATGGTACAGATGAACGTATTTGCAGGACAGGAATAGAGATGTAGATGTAGAGAAAGGATATGTGGACACAGGGGGGAATGGGAGGGTAGGATGAATTGGGAGATTAGATTTGACATAAATACACTACCATGTGTAAAATAGAAAGCTACTGAGAACCTGCTTTATAGCACAGGGAGCTCAGCTCGGTGCTCTGTGCCAACCAAGATGGGTGGGATGGGGGTGGAGGTGGGAGGGAGGTCCAAGTGGGAGGGGATATAGGTATACATATAGCTGATTCACTTCATTGTACAGCAGAAACTAACACAACATTGTAAGGCAATTATACTCCAATAAAATAAAAAAATAAAATAACTGTAAAAAAAAAAAAAAGAAAAAGAAAAACAAGTTACTGTGGACCACAGTGTAAGAACCCTGGGAGAGACTTCAGAGTGATCAATAGAATAAGCCAATAAATACTAAAAAAGAAACCAAAAAAAAAGCCCACTGCATTAAAGATAGGAGGAAAATGGGGGGAGGAAACATTGTAACATTTTGCTCTATTTCTGTTTTGCCTAAATTGTTTAGCAGTAATATGTACATACATGTTCTTTATGTAATTAATAATCTAAAAACTAAGGCTATTTTCCCATAGGTAAAAATGGAAAGTACATACCTAAACTCCAAGGTTACTGTAAATACTAAAAACAAAATGGAAACAAATCACCAATTTCCTGGTGCAGTAAAAAAAAAAAAAAAAAATGAAAGTTAGAAAGTTCACATGATTAGTTATGAAGGGCAGTGGAGAAAGAAGATGGAATCTGGGATCTCACAGGAGTCTGTAGCTAGAGAAGTGATCAGTTATTTTTGCCATTCACAGAGACAGGCAAAACAGAAATAGGAACCACTTAAGGGAAGTATAATGAATCTGGTTTGGGATATATTAACATGGAAGAACTTGTGGGCCCTTTAAGCAGAGCTACAGCTGCTAGCTGGAAAGCGATAAAAGCTAGAATTAAAGATTCAAGAGCTGTCAATACATAAGCAGTATCTGGATACCACGAGCCTTCAGGGGAAAGCAAAAGGGGCATAAAGAAAATCTGGGCCATAACTAAGGATTGACAAGGGCCAGGGGAGAGTCGAGTAGTTGTAGTCAAAGAGATAGAAGAAAAAGCAGAAGACAACTGGTTTGGCTTCCCATGGAAGCCAAGAGAACGTTTTTGTTTTTGTTTTAAAGTGGCTAATGTTTCCTTAGATCTCATCTCTATTAAAAAAAAAACATATTCAGTAGACTATTGGCACAAGAACAAAAGAGATGAAATAGATTTAATTCAGGAGAGTGGGGTCAGTCTCAAAGTAGCACTCACTGACCATCAAGGGAATAACTCTGGAACTGAGAAACCACTTATCACTGGCCCTATGAATCATCAAAGGAAGGTTCTGCTAAAACAACAACAACAAACCTGAACTCTCATGCACCTCTATCATTCTTGCCTCCTTACTCAGGGGCTTTTGCCAAGCACCAGGCCTCAGACCTGTACTCAGAGGAGAGGAGCAGGCTACACTCTCACTAGCAAGCACTTTCTGAAAGGTCTGCAGCAGACCCTGATCTCTGACCAGGCTAAGGTAGATCCCATTTGGACTGTGATACACAATATCTACATAATTAATCAGAAATGCTCTTCTTTGGGCTCCTGGCTTTTCATTCTTGATTCTACTTCTAAAGACCAAGTTTCTATAAATAAGTCTGATGGATTAATTTGAGTTATTGGTCAATGGAGAATGAAATACAATGTATTCTCATGGAAAAGCTCTAAATCCGATGTATATCTATGAAAACACACTTTCTCATTTTATCATCACTTGAGGAAACCCTAACTCAAAATCTGAGTTCTGGAACTGTAGCAGGTCTGGCAAGTTCTGAAACCACAGGCAAAAATTAGTGTGCACCTTTTTAGGGAGAAAGTTCTCAATTTCATAATATTTGCAAGAGGGTCTGTCACCCCAAAAGTTAATAGTCACTATAACTGTATTTTTTTTCCACCTTAGGCCCCATTTATGATGATTCACTGCATAATTTGTGACATCCATTCCAGACTATGTGTGAGGTCCAGCTAGATATGTCCACTAGGAAGCTGGACATAAGGGTCTAGAACAGAATTCAAGAGAAAGATTTGAGAGCAGTTTAATAAATCATAAGCACATAAACGACTGTTACAGCACTGAGAGTAAATAAGATCCCTTCTCCTACAGAATAGTATTGCGAAAAGGAAACATGGACTGGGGAACATACACAGGAGAAATGTGGCCCAATGAAGAGAAGCGAGCAAGGGAGGCTGGGAGAGAAAGAAAAATCAAGAATCATGAAGCTATTTTTCCTTCACTTAAAAAAAGTCAAAAGTGTCTACTGAGTTTGGCCACTAGGAGGACCCTGAATACTTCAACAGACAATTTCAGGGAATTAGTTGTGGTAGATTTACTATGCCAAAAAATAAACAATGGGAGGTGAAAAGACAGTATAGTATATAGTTTTAAGTAGCTTGCCAATGAATCAAGAAGACAGACAAGAGGACATCTGTGATCCCATCAGAGGTTTTGGTTATGACTTCAACGAGGCTCAGTGGCTGCAAATTCATGAAGCAAGGGAAAGAAAGAGGCTGACTTTTCAGAGAAGAGAGTATTGTCAGGGACAAGGGACCACCTGGGGGTTTGCTGATCCCCTATATTATAAAAGCACTTTCAGAAACACACCGAAAAGTTACTTTAAAACACGAAGCTTCGGGTTTGCCAAATACCCGTGGCCTTTTCCTTCCACTTATTCTCTTAACCCCCAAACACTTCACACACAAAAAAATTTCCCCGAGCTTAGAGGAATAAAAAAGTCTTCACAAAAGTTTTAAAAACCTCTTCAAAGTGGCCTCAGCCTCGTAAATGATGTCTCATACAGCGCTGGGCACTCCCCAGACCTCCCTCAGGGCGCGTACTCCACGCCACCTGCACTGTGAGCGCCCCCTCACAGGGACACTGCCCCACAGGCGCACTCAGGACCAACCTGGCCCTGAGAGCCTGCTCCGACAGGACGGGCCTGAACAGACGGGCGGGTCAGAAGTCCTAAATCAGAGTGGCTACACAGGCTGCCTTACCCTCGAGGTCCGCAGAACCAGCTCGCACCGCCTCACCTCTGAGATCACGCGCCACACGCCCAAAGCCTCTCGGGAAACCCCTAGCCCCGCCCTTCCTGCAGACTGCCACAACAAGCCCCACCCCTTCCCAAGGCTGCTCACAGGCCCCTCCCCATCCAGGTACTTAGCCTCATCCGGGTACTTATTTCCCTCTGGGTGGCCGCGCTTTATCGACTCTTGAGGGAGGGCTGCAGGTAGTCAAGCGCCGTTTTGGGCGCTGGCGATAGAGAAGTGGGAAGACAAATCTCCTTCCCTTAGGGGGTTCCTATTCGAGTTGGGTTAAAACCTAATACACAAATAAGTTTGTCATTTAACGGTGGCGGTGTGTGCTATGAAGAAAGCAGAGCGGGGTAGGGAAATGACGCAGATCCTCACGGAAGTCTTGAAAGGCCTCTCTGATGAGATGCCTGAGAAGGTGGGACTTGGTCAGTCGAAAGGGAATGAGAACAGAAACTCTCTGACTACCTGCGGGAAGAACATTCCAGGCAGAGGGACCAGCAAGCACAAAGGCCTGAGGAGGCCAGTGTGCTGGAGCGCAGGAATAGGGGAGGGAGGGTGGTGGGAACAGAAGGTGCTCTCCGTCTTCGCCAGCCGCTCGCCCTCCGTGAGGGTGAGGGCGCGGGGGTCCCCCTACCTGGAAGGATTGGACGTGCCTACAGGCCGCTCAGCGTGACTCGAAGCCAGGCGACTGCCCCTACGAGCCCCAGTCACCTCTGCATAACCAGCGGTCAGGGTGAGGAGGCGTCCATGGTGGACCCAGAAACAGGCAGGCAGCTTTCTCGCCCATGTAAAATAATGATGTTTAGGGTGGGAAGATAATATACAGGATGCCCAATTAAATTTGAAGTCCGGATACGCAACTAATAATTTTTTAATACCTCTCATGCAAAATTATTCGTTGTTTTTCTGAAATTAAAGTTTAACTGGGTGCCCTGTATTTTTGTTTGTTAAATCTGGCAATCCTAATGTTGGAGTTCAGATGCTAGGTTTGGAAACTTAAGCACGGTGCTATGCCAAGCCATATTAGAACCTGAGACAGAAGAAATCGCGTGCCCCTCATACACATGTTTTTGTGTAGTTTTGTTAGTGTTCCCAACGTAGTAAATTAGTTGAAAATATTGCAAAATTGAAAAGATTGGTATATTAAAATTCACATTATTTTTAAGTATTTTATTTATACCAAAAATAAAAATTACTATGTTCTATTTTCCTGGTTTTAGTGGAGGCAGACTCGTCAGTAAAAATTTCAAAATTTACCTCTCGACCAAATGCAATCTTAAGTCATCTTAAATTAGCTTCAGTTTACTGAAACTTTTTTTTTAGAAACATATATCTTTTAATGCTTTTCTCTTTTTTCAATTTATTTAATTTTTTTTTTTTTTTTTTT
>NW_020173499.1:874994-886704 GCF_003031525.2 Neophocaena asiaeorientalis asiaeorientalis | reverse complement strand
TTTTTTTTTTTTTTTTTTTTTGTGGCTGCATTGGGTCTTTGAAGCTGTGTGCGCGCTTTCTCCAGTTGGGGAGAGCAGGGGACCACTCCTCCCTGCGGTGCGTGGGCCTCCCACCGCGGTGGCCTCTCTTTTTGCGGAGCACGGGCTCCAGAGCGCAGGCTCAGCAGCTGTGGCGCACAGGCTCAGTCGCTCCGCGGCATGGGGGATCCCCCCGGAACGAGGCTCGAACCCACGTCCCCTGCACTGGCAGGCGGACTCCCAACCACTGCGCCTCCAGGGAAGCCCTGAAACTTCTTTTGTAGGATGCCACTGTGACTGGTATTTAGAACAAAATTCCCTAGACCACTTCCAAGTTTGTATAAGATTGCGCTAAGAAAAATTTGTGAATCAGTTTTAGAGGATCCAAACACAATGCTGATTTGATATTACAAATCATTAAAACTACTTCTGGTGAAATGTCCATAGTATTTAAATTATCAGACTATTTAACAGGCTGCTTTTTGTAAATCAGATGTATTCATAGAAAGTAACTTTTCTCCAGGTAAAAATTCAGAATATCTGAAGACACTTCACTTGGTAAGTCCACATCTAGGATATCTATAATCTCTTTAATTTCTATTTGATAAACACTTTTTAATAATAATTGATAGACTCATTCAATAATTTTTACATTCCTAATTTCTTTTCATTTTCAAATTCAGGAAGTATATTCATACCTCTTGCTAAAGTTTAACATTAATCAAACATACTTTCAGTTACTTGCTCTCATTTGTTATAAGCAAAGGGATAGGACTTCTATTAAGCATGCAGCTTTGTATATAGTCGTGATTTTTTTAAAACTTTTTTAGTTCAAAATATCATCCCCAACATATAAGTTGCATAAAAATTTGTAATCTATTTGCACAATGATGCTTTATGTTTCAGCATGTTGTATTTTGTCATTTGATGTTATACCTTTTAACATTTGACAAACATCTTTAATTTGTGTGAAGTGCCTTGATTGCATTTGATCTTGATGCCCCTCAGGATTAGCATTTGTATTTTAATGTAGTTTTTAGAACAGTCATAATATTCTAACTGCTCAATGAATTTTATATATATCTATCTATATCTATCAGGATATCTATATCTTCTGTACAGTACTGAAAAGGTTATATTTGAAGTCACTGAAAGCAGTCTTTTTGCACATTAAATTATGAGCTGAGCAAGGCACAAATTTGGCATAATCATTTTGGGGGGAAATAGTGGCTTGTATACCCTATATACACACCTGCAATATATGTTCCATTAACATAACTCTGGCCTCAAAGATATTTTATTAAAAGTTTCATTTCATAAGATAGCTCATATCCCTTAATCTCTTCATCTCTTCAGTAAAATCAAAATTTCTTCTGTTATATTTTTATTAATATTTATTTATTTGGCTGCGTCGGGTCTTAATTGTGGCACGCAGGATCATCGTTGTGGCATGTGGCATCTTTCGTTGCGATATACGGGCTTCTCTCTAGTTGTGGCGCACGGGCTCCAGAGCACGTGCAGGCTTAGTAGTTGCAGCACACAGGCTTTCTAGTTGTGGTGCATGGGCTCTAGAGTGTGCGGGCTTGGTTGCCCTGGGGCATGTGGGATCTTAGTTCCCCGACCAGGGATCAAACCTGCATCCCCTGCATTGGAAGTCAGATTCCTAACCACTGGACCACCAGGGAAGTCCCTGTTATGATATTCTTAATGCAGACATACTGAAAAATCTGACACACTTGTTCATGATGGGCTACATCTGATATACAAAAAGTAAGGGAAAGTATTTTGCCTCTTTTATTCCCAATAATGTTGCAGATCTAATATGATTTCCTAGCAGCATTATGTACCTCCCCGAAATTCATACGTTCAAGTCCTGACACCTAGTACCTTGAAATGCAACTGTATATGGAATTAGGGCCTTAAAGAGGTAATTAAGGTAAGATGAGGTCATATGGGTGGGCCCTAATCCAATATAACTGGTGTCCTTATAAGAGGAGATTTGGACACAGACACATCGAGGGGTGACCATGTGAAGACACAGTGAGAAAGTGACTATCTGCAAGCCAAGGAGAAAAGCCTCAGAAGAAACCAAACTTCCTGACACCTTCATCTTGGACTTCTAGCCTCCAGAACTGTGAGAAAATAAATTTGTTTTAAACAACCCAGTCTGTGATATTTTGTTTTGACAGCCCTAGCAAACTAACACACATTGTAAATTTGTTTTGAATTTTATTAGACAAATAAGGCACAGATTCCTTTTTACGATAGCTACATCAACATCATAATGACTTAAACTAAGATACATACGTAGTTTTTGTTTTCCAACTTTTAAACTCAACTTATCCTGGATATTAAAAGTGTCCAAAGTATAACTGACACAAGTTGGGAGGTAAAAAGGCATGTGAAAGCTAATTTTATATGTTAACTTGGCTAGACTATGGTGACCAGTTGTTTGGTCAAACACTAGTCTAGATCTTCAGCTCACATACTAAAATGTCAGAGATGTTACCTTAGGCTTACAGAACAAAAAAGACGTTTGTGTTACCAGGCAAAGAAGAAAGGACTATAGCTATCAAAAAGTGACAAAGGGAGGGGAAAGATGTAATGTAGGATAGTGAATAAGGCTAGATGATCATCTCTCAAATTTCTAAAGTGGAAAAATCAAGAGACAGCACTTTGTAAATATATGCTTTAGAGTCAGAACAATTAAAGACAATTGAAAAAGTTCCTCTAAGAAGGGGGACCAGAGGAGGAGAGAGTAGGGTGGGAAAGCATTATTCATGGTAAGCTATTCTGTTGCTTACTTATTAAGCCATGTGCATGTATTTCAAACTGGGATAGCAGAGGAAAAAATTTCTATTTATACTTCAAGACCCAGATCTAATGTGGTGCCAACTCCCTCGTTAAATGAGACCTCACTCTCCTATGCTACTCAAGCATTAGCTTCTCTGTTATCAAACCTCTCAAACTTTACACATCTATTTATGAATCTGTTCCATTACCCAAAATTATTTAAAGGTAAAGGCAGTATTTATCTTTGCTACCACATCAAATCTTTAATAACTGTTGAATGAATAAAAATATAAATTACTTTTTTTAGGTCAAAGGCTTTGGGAAGCTGCCAGATCAGGGTCTGATTTCCAAGCCTTTCACTAACCAGCAATGAGACCTCATGTGACCTCAGATACATTATCTAACCTTTCTGACCTTCAGCTTCTTCTGTATCTGTTCTAAAGAGTTGTGAGTTTGAAATAACAGACTGCAACATTCCTAGCGCACTACCTCACGCACACTGAAATGTTCAACTCTTTGGTGCCATAGTGAACATGTTAATACTTAGCTAAGTAGGTTAATAAAGATTACTGAAAACAATGCCATATCTCTAAGGTTATCTTCTGTTTGTTTCCAGGACCATACAGGGGTTGACAGGAAGGCAACAACACTTAACAGATTCCTTAATAGCTGATTCCATGCTTAATGCAGGAAATGTTTAAGATGAATGTGGAACATCTTATTATACCAGGTAACAAAGGAAGATATCAAAGGCAAATGATATCTGTATTTCATTTCACATGAATATTAATGTCAAAAACTCAAATGAATAAGAGAGTTCTACTCCTAGCTAAGATGGAATAGCTTGTGGTAGATCAACTTTCATGTCAAAAACCACCATGAAAGCTGGATAAATCTCTTAAAAATCTGAAGACATCAACAGACTGCTGAAGCAAAAAGGGCTTAAGCATCAAGATCCTGGGGAAGGATCCAGATAAAGGACCCAAGCAATGGGCAACTGCTAAGAGACAGAGAAACCAGCAGAGGTCTTGGTGGTCTCAAAGGGCACTGTAAGACAAAAATAAGACTAATTTTTTTAGCATATTGAATACGAGGGAGGGGTCTGGAACTTAGTAAACCACTCAGACTGTTTACCCATTAGGACATTTTCTGAAATCTGAAGCCATGCACAATGGAAGATTAAGAAGCTAAGCAGAAAACATCTGGGAAAAAAATGGATTTGGGGGGCAATGTCTAGATACTGAGGATACAAGGATTAGAAGTGTAGAATTGCCAGTGAGACAGATCCAGGGAACACTCTAGGCTGTCAACTAAAAAATCCCTGGTGGACTATATCCTGTAAGGGGGTATTGGGGCCCAGGGTAGGCCACCCCAAAATGTACCTCAATGGCATATTATTTTGAATCAAAGTTACTTAAGAAATAGACATCACAAGGGGGACACTCTGACCCTCCTTTCTGTCTCCCTGAAAGCAGGAAATAGATCTCTTGTTTGAAAGTTGCCCTCCTTGCATCTGGAGGTAGAAGGACACCCTTATCACCAGAGTTAAGTGATATCATTATCATTCAGACTGAGGAGCCTGCATAAATCTTGTTACTTATTTAATTTACCACCCTAAGTCCAAATTCTGTTTTGATTTTTTATTAATTGAGCACCCAAAACCTAAGTTTCTTTGTCCTGCCAATGCTTCACAACTTTATTGTTTCTTTGTCTAAAAGGTATAAAAGCTGCCTGCTTTGGCCACTTCTTAGATCCCATTTCTATGAGACCTCTGTATGCATGATTTAAAATGTTTTTTTCTCCTGTTAATCTGTCTTATATCAATTTTATTATTATACCAGCCACAAGAACTCAAGAGGAGAAGAAGGGGAAATTTTCTCCTCCCTGACAGGGGATAACAAGGGTAACCCAGAGGTAGTGTCTGAAGAAAACTGCAACCCAGCCTTAATTAAGTCAGCCCAGGCCCTGACTGGATTAAGGTGATCAGTCCTCACTCTGCCTAGTAGGAGAGTGGTGTAGGAGGTTATCACCATCCAGAGCCTCTATAATTTGTCATACACAGTGCCCAGCATTCAATCAAAAATTATCAGGCATACCAACAGAATGGACCAAATGACCAGAAACCACAGGAAAAAAAGACAATAGAAAGAGATACATAGAAAATCTAAATCATGGAGTTCAGACAAGAACTTTAAAATAACTGATTTATTAGTTAAAGAAAAACATGGAGAAAACAAAAGGTAAATTCCCCAGAGAATTAGAATCTATTAAAAAAACTGAAAATACATTCTAGAACTGAAAAATAGATGAATGAATTAGAAGACAGATTAATAGAAAATATCTAGTCTGAAGTGCAAGGGGGAAAAAGAATGGAAGATACAGAAAAGGAGACATAATGAAACACAATGAAAATCCAGATTACTGGGACCCCAGAAAGAGAGGAGAGACAGAAAATGAGACAGAAACAATATTTGAATAATGTCTGAGAAACTTTCAAAACTGATCAAAGACATCAACCCACAAATTCCAGAAGCTCTGTAAATGCCACGCCAGAAAATAAAAAGAGAAACTCACACTAGGTACATCATAGTAAAACTACTGAAAACCAAAACAAAGAAAAATTTTAAAATTCAGATAGTAGGGAGGGGATGGGGGGGAAATTACTTTCAAAAGAGCAACAAAATGACAAGATCGCTGAATTTTCAACAGAAATAGTATAGACAGAAAAGAATGGAATTACATCTTTAAAGTGGTTTAAAAAAACTCCTAGATATATTTAATAGAAATGAATTAGTATATAAGAAGACAGTTGTAAAAATTACCCAAAAACATAGCATAGATATTAAAAATATGAAAGACAGTTTAAGAGATAAGAATAGTACAATATACTCTAATTTACATTTAACCAGAGTTCCAGAAGGAATGCAGAAAACATTGAAAGAGAAAAGGATTGAATAATTATCCCAAACTGATTAAAGATACTACTGCACAGATTCAAAAAGCCCAAAGAATCTCAAACAGGACCAAAAACAAACAAACCCACCTAGCTTGCCAGTAATTTTTGTTGTTTCTCAGCTCTAAACTCATTTTTCTATACTCTGCTGTTATACTGGAGTTGCAACTCTCTATATTTCTCAGATTCCCTTACTAGCTGGCTTCCTGTTAGGTTCTGATGGTGGAAGGCACTAGAGGGAGATTGCATGGCAGAAGATAGGTAACAGTTGCCCTAGAGCCAGTGATTTTTTGCATGAGAGTTTTATACATTAAGCCACTGATATTTCGGGATTATTTTATTACTCTAGCATTAGCCTAGCCTAGCCTAATAAAATATGTAAAAAGAATCTTTTTAAGTAGACCCTTGCACCTCATATACAAAAATAAAACCTAGGTATATTAAAGATACAAATGTAAAAGATATGACTATAATGATTTTAGAAAAGAATATAAGAGGGCTTCCCTGGTGGTGCAGTGGTTGAGAGTCCGCCTGCCGATGCAGGGGACACGGGTTCATGCCCCAGTCCAGGAAGATCCCACATGCCGCGGAGCGGCTAGGTCTATGAGCCATGGCCGCTGAGCCTGCGCGTCCGGAGCCTGTGCTCCGCAACGGGAGAGGCCACAACAGTGAGAGGCCCGCGTACCGCGAAAAAAAAAAAAGAATATAAGAAATATCTTCATAATCTTGGGATACAGAAGAATTTCTTAAGACATAAAAACCATAAATCAAAAAGAAAAAGCTTGATAAATTTGACATAGAAATTAAGAACTTTTGTTCATCAAAAGACAGAACTAGGAGTGAAAAGACAAACTAGAAAAAAGATATTTGCAAAACATGTAACCAACAAAGAGCCTGTGTCCCTAATATATTAAAAATTCCTGTGAATTAGTAAGAAAAAGACTTCAATAGACAAAGATGAAACCTAAAGACTAATAAACATACAAAAAGGTGTTCAATGTCAATAATCATGTTAAAATAGATAACACTATACACATAACAAGCTAGCTAAAATGCAAAAGTATGATAATACCAGAAATTGGAGAAGGCTGGGATAACAAGAACTCTTATTTACTCCTGGTGACAATGTGCATAACCACTCTGGAATACATTATATGGTAAAGTTGAAGACACACCTACTTAGAATTTTCACTTCTAGAAATACATTCTACAGAAATGTGTTTATTTGTACCAGAAATCACATATAAAATGCAATGGCAGCCTTATTCATAATATAAAAGACTGAAACCAACTCAAATGTCTATCAACAGTATATCAGCTATAATATGGTGCTGTCCTACCAAATACACTAACAGAACTGAACTACACGAGTTAACATAAACTACAGCTGCACAGTAACATGAATGAATCCTAGAAACTGTAAAATAAACAAAGCCAAACACCCCCCAAAATATACTGATTCCATTACAGAAAGTTCAAAATAAGGGAAAACAAATTTTTTATTTATTTTTTATTACTATTTATTTAGTAATAAAATTTTTATTTTAAAATAAATTTTATCTAAAATAAAATTATTTTTATTACTATTTATTTAGGGATATAGACACATATAGTAAAACTACAAAGAAAAGCAGAAGCATGACTACCACAAATCACTAGACAATGGTTACCACTGAGGTATGGGGGAGAAGGTCAGAAATGTGATCATGGAGGGACTCACAGCAGGTCCTGAGGTATAAATTTGAAAATAATCTCTTCTCTAACCCAGGTGATGGTGACACAGGTGCTCGTGCTCACCTGCATATTCTTTAAACTGTACGTCTATGTATCACAAACAATTGTGTGTATATCTCAAATTTTTAAAGTTAGAAATTTCAAATTATAACAGCATCACAATCATGGACATACATGATCTCTATGTTCTCTGAGATGCAAGGAGGGACTGTGTCCCTTACTTTGCAGAAAGGACACTGAAGCTTAGAGAAAGAATAAGTGTTGAAACCTGGTCTAGAACCTAACTTCAGGTTTGCCACTCAAGTATTCATTACCTAGATTCTGCCTGTACAGAGAAGATGCATAGGAAATGGTGAACTTGGTAAAAGCTCCCCGTCTTAAAAAAATACTCCAAATAAGGCTCTTTAAGGCTTCTAGCAGGGACATTTTATTTTTTGGTTAAAGCCACATTAATAGAAATTCCATAAAAACAAGCATGTAAACAAGGTATCAGAACTTTGGTTCACTGAAACATCTCACACCTAAAGCACCTGAGGTACAAAAACACCTTGCTAGGTACTAGACCACCTGACTCTGCTCCAACCCTACCCTTGCGGCCAGAGATAGCTGACAGGTGAGGCTGGGACCCAGGTCACCCAAATCACCCAGGACCTTCCCCAGGACCATCTCTGCTCCAGACAAACATTCACGCCTCCAAAGAGCCGCCTGACAAAGGCTGGAAAGTAGAGGGGGGTCTGTCACGTTGAACTTGAAGACAACATGGGCTGTGGGGCCAGGGAGGTGAAGGGCAGAAAAGGATGTCATTCAACTTCTGTTGATCCACATGGCCTCAAGAACTCCTGTCCTCGTTCATGGAACCACTTATTGGAGACTGTGAACAGATAGAAAGTATGTTACAATCCTGTTGGTTCAGCAGCCAAAATTAATGATTCCTTCTTGATGACTCCTACACTGGGCCTGGGAATCAGACATGAGTAAGACTTGGTTTCGGGCATCAAGTTACTTATGAGCTGGTGAGAAAGAGAGATAATCGTACAAAACTCTGTCAGTGACACACGATACATGTGTGTAGGTTGCTATGGAAACAGAGCCAAAGGGCATCTAACCATGTGGGGGAAGAGGAAACCCCAGGGCTGGGACTCCCTGAATAGGAGTTATCCAGGGAAGAAGATGGACAGAACAGGTGGTTCCTATACCAAGGGGGTCTAGGAAGTGGGAACAGGATGAGAAAGACATCAAGGCATGATCCACACTGGTATGTGTCAAAGACCCCAACAAGTTTGATATTACTGGGATGTGGTGGGTGGGAACTCAAAGGTAAGAGACGAGGAAGTCTGTCAGGATTGTGGAGGGCCTGGATGTCAACCTCAGGAGCTCTGGGCCGGCAGATCAATCTTGTGTTCTGTGGGTAGCAGAGAAGCAGAGCTGATGCTAGCACTATCACCTAAAGTTGTGTCTTACATGTTCACAAACCACAATTTCACTTCTCAATATAGACTCTTTCATAATGAATGAAAAAACAAATTGCTTTTAATGTACTAATGAAGTCATAGTACTTTTAAAATACAATTAATAATAACTAATTTTTGTAAGTAATACACGAACTTAGTTGAAAAAATCAAATTGTTCTACAAGGCTTATAATGATAAATAGCAATCTCCTACCTACTCCTTCCCACCACCAATCCCTACTTCCTCTAACATTCAACTCTTGTTTCTTCTGATATTTATCCTCATTTTTCTAAAACATAATGTTATTTCTTGACTTCCAACTTTAGATCTTATATGTTGACAGTCTACCACAGAATATGGAGATTTGGAATTTTTTACACCACTCTTAAAATACATAGATCCCCCTCCCATCCCCCAATATAGTTAAATCACAAGTTCTAGTTAACTTAATATTCAGTATTTACATTATTATGTCATGTAAATATTACTCACACTTGAACTACCAAATAGATGATACAGCTCACCCTTGAACAACACGTTTGAACTGAGCAAGTCCACTTATATGCGGATTTTTTTCATTAGTAAATACTACAGTACTACATGATCCGCAATTGGCTGAATTTGAAAATGCAGAACCTTGGATATGGAGGAACCGTGCATATGGAGGGTCAACTATAAATGAGACACGGGGGCTTCCCTGGTGGCACAGTCGTTGAGAGTCCGCCTGCCGATGCAGGGGATATGGGCTCCGGCCCCGGTCCGGGAAGATCCCACATGCCGCGGAGCGGCTGGGCCCGTGAGCCATGGCCGCTGAGCCTGCGCGTCCAGAGCCTGTGCTCCGCAACGGGAGAGGCCACAACAGTGAGAGTACCGCGTACCGCCAAAAAAAAAAAAAAAAGAGACACGGAATTTCAGCTGTGCAGAGGATCAGCACCCCTAACCCCTGCTTTGTTTTTTGGAGGGTTTTTTCAACATCTTTATTGGAGTATAACTGCTTTACAATGGTGTGTTAGTTTCTGCTTTATACCAAAGTGAATCAGCTATACATATATGTATATCCCCATACCTCTTCCTTCTTGTGTCTCCCTCCCTATCCCACACCCTAGGTGGTCACAAAGCACCGAGCTGATCTCCCTGTGCAATGTGGCTGCTTCCTACCAGCTATCAGTTTTACATTTGGTAGTGTATGTATATCCATGCCACTCTCTCACTTTGTCCCAGCTTACCATTCCCCCTCGCCATGGTCTCAAGTCCATTCTCCAGTAGGTCTGCATCTTTATTCCCATCCTGCCCCTAGGTTCCTCATGACCTTTTTTTTTTTTTTAATTCCATATACATGTGTTAGCATACATTACTTGTTTTTCTCTTTCTGATTTACTTCACTCTGTATGACAGACTCTAGGTCCATCCACCTCACTACAAATAACTCAATTTCGTTTCTTTTTCTGGCAGACTAATATTCCATTGTATATATGTGCCACATTTTCTTTATCCATTCATCAATGGACACTGAGGTTGCTTCCATGTCCTGGCTATTGTAAATAAAGCTGCAATGAACATTGTGTTACATGACTCTTTTTGAATTATGGCTTTCTCGGGTATATGCCCAGTAGTGGGATTGCTGGGTCGTATGGTAGTTCTATTTTTAGTTTTTTAAGGAACCTCCACAATGTTCTCCATAGTGGCTGTATCAATTTACATTCCCACTAACAGTG
Source organism: Neophocaena asiaeorientalis asiaeorientalis (assembly GCF_003031525.2). Classification (NCBI taxonomy): domain Eukaryota; kingdom Metazoa; phylum Chordata; class Mammalia; order Artiodactyla; family Phocoenidae; genus Neophocaena; species Neophocaena asiaeorientalis. Next base: position 876,040 of record NW_020173499.1, on the reverse strand, counting down.
CAAGAGGGTTCCCTTTAGAGGGTTCCCTTTTCTCCAGCATTTATTGTTTGTAGATTTTCTGATGATGGCCATTCTGACTGTATGACGTGATATCTCATTGTAGTTTGGATTTCCATTTCTCTAATGATTAATGATGTTGAGCATTCTTTCATGTGTTTGTTGGCAATCTGTATATCTTCTTTGGAGAAATGTCTATTTAGGTCTTCTGCCCATTTTTGGATTGGATTGTTCGTTTCTTTAGATATTGAGCTGCATGCATTTTCTAAGAATTTGTCCATTTCTTCAAGGTTGTCCATTTTATTGGCATAGAGTTGCTTGTAGTAATCTCTCATGACACTTTGTATTTCTGCAGTATCAGTTGTTACTTCTCCTTTTTAATTTCTATTGATTTGAATCTTCTCCCTTTTTTTCTGGATGAGTCTACCTAACAGTTTATCAATTTTGTTTATCTTCTCAAAGAATCAGCTTTTAGTTTTATTGATCTTTGCTATCGTTTCCTTCATTTCTTTTTCATTTATTTCTGATCTGATCTTTATGATTTCTTTCCTTATGCTAACTTTGGGGGGGTTTTGTTCTTCTTTCTCTACTTGCTTTAGGTGTAAGGTTAGGTTGTTTATTTGAGCTGTTTCCTATTTCTTAAGGTAGGATTGTATTGCTATAAACTTCCCTCTTAGAACTGCTTTTGCTGCATCCTACAGGATTTGGGTCGTCATGTTTTTATTGTCATTTGTTTCTAGGTAATTTTTGATTTCCCCTTTGATCTCTTCAGTGATCTCTTGGTTATTAAGTAGTGTACTGTTCAGCCTCCATGTGTTTGTAATTTTGACAGATTTTTTCCTGTAAATGATATCTAGTCTCAGAGTGTGGTGGTTGGAAAAGATACTTGATACGATTTCAATTTTCTTAAATTTACCAAAGCTTGATTTGTGACCCAAGATATGATCTATACTGTAGAATGTTCCATGAGCACTTGAGGAGAAAGTGTATTCTGTTGTTTTTGGATGGAAGGTCCTATAAATATCAATTAAGTCCATCTCGTTTAATGT
>NW_020173499.1:840179-874815 GCF_003031525.2 Neophocaena asiaeorientalis asiaeorientalis | reverse complement strand
CTCCGCAGCATGTGGGATCTTCCTGGACCGGGGCATGAACCCGTGTCCCCTGCATCGGCAGGCAGACTCTCAACCACTGCGCCACCGGGGAAGCCCTGTATTTAATTTTTGACAGTTTGATTAATATGTGTCTTAACGTGTTTCTCCTTGGATTTATCCTGTATGGGACTCTCTGTGCTTCCTGGACTTGATTAACTATTTCCTTTCCCATATTAGGGAAGTTTTTCAACTATAATCTCTTCAGATATTTTCTCAGTGCCTTTCTTTTTCTCTATTTCTTCTGGGACCCCTATAATTTGAATGTTGGTGCAGTTAATGTTGTCCCAGATGTATCAGAGGTCTCTGAGACTGTCCTCAATTGTTTTCATTCTTTTTTTTAATTCTGCTCTGCAGTAGCTATTTCCACTATTTTATCTTCCAGGTCACTTATCCATTCTTCTGCCTCAGTTATTCTGCTATTGGTTCCTTCTAGATAGTTTTTAATTTCATTTAATGTGTCGTTCATCATTTGTTTACTCTTTAGTTCTTCTAGGTCCTTGTTAAACGTTTCTTGTATTTTCTCCATTCTACTTCCAAGATTTTGGGTCATCTTTACTATCATTAGTCTGAATTCTTTTTCAGGTAGACTGCCAATTTCCTCTTCATTTGTTTGGTCTGGTAGGTTTTTACCTTGCTCCTTCATCTGCTGTGTGTTTCTCTGTCTTCTCATTTTGCTTAACTTACTGTGTTTAGGGTCTCCTTTTCTCAGGCTGCAGGTTTGTAGTTCCCATTGTTTTTGGTGTTTGTCCCCAGTGGCTAACGTAGGTTCAGTGGGCTGTGTAGGCTTCCTGGTGGAGGGGACTAGTGCCTGTGTTCTGATGGATGAGGCTGGATCTTGTCTTTCTGGTGGGCAGGTCCGCGTCTGGTGGTGTGTTTTGCAGTGTCTGTGACCTTATTATGATTTTAGGCAGTGTCTCTGCTAATGGGTGGGGTTGTGTTCCTGTCTTGCTGGCTGTTTTGCATAGGGTGTCCAGCACTGTAGCTTGCTGGTTGTTGTGTGGAGCTGGGTCTTGGCGTTGAGATGGAGATTTCTGGGAGATTTTCACCATTTGATATTACATGGAGCTGGGAGATCTCTGATGGACCAATGTCCTGAACTCGGCTCTCCCATCTCAGAGGCACAGGCCTGACACCCAGCCGGAGCACGAAGACCCTGTCATCCACATGGCTCAGAAAAAAGGGGAGAAAAAAAGAAAGAAAGGAAATAATAATAATAATAAAATAGAATAAAGTTATTAAAATAAAAAATAGGTATTAAAAATTTTTTTAAAATTTAAAAATAAAAAAGAGAGCAACCAAACCAAAAAACGAATCCACCAATGATAACAAGCGCTAAAATCTATACTAAAAAGAAAAAAAAAACAGACAGAACCCTAGGACAAATGGTAAAAGCAAAGCTATACAGACAAAATCACACACAGAAGCATACACGTACACACTCAGAAAAAGAGAAAAAGGAAAAATATATCGTTGCTCCCAAAGTCCACTGCCTCAATTTGGGATGATTTGTTGTCTATTCAGGTATTCCATAGATGCAGGGTACATCAAGTTGATTGTGGAGATTTAATCCACTGCTCCTGAGGCTGCTGGGAGAGATTTCCCTTTCTCTTCATTGTTCACACAGCTCCTGGGGTTCAGCTTTGGATTGGGCGCTGCCTTTGCGTGTAGGTGGCCTGAGGCCATCTGTTCCCCACTCAGACAGGATGGGATTGAAGTATCAGCTGATAAGGGCGCTCTGGCTCACCCAGGCCGGGGGGGAGGGAGGGGTACAGAATGCTGGGCAAGCCTGCGGTGGCAGATGCCAGCATGACGTTGCACCAGCATGAGGCACGCCGTGTGTTCTCCCAGGGATGCTGTCCCTGGATCATGGGACCCTGGCAGTGGTGTGCTGCACAGGCTCCCAGGAAGGGAGGTGTGGATAGTGACCTGTGCTTGCACACAGGCTTCTTGGTGGCTGCAGCAGCAGGCTTAGTGTCTCATGCCCGTCTCTGGGGTCCGCACTGATAGCCACTGCTCACGCCCGTCTCTGGAGCTCCTTTAAGCAGCACTCTTAATCCCCTCTCCTTGCGTACCACGAAACAAAGAGGCAAGAAAAAGTCTCTTGCCTCTTCAGCACCTCCAGACCTTTTCCCGGACTCCCTCCCAGCTAGCTGTGGCACACTAACCCCCTTCAGGCTGTGTTCACGCAGCCAACCCCAGTCCTCTCCCTGGGGTCTGACCCCTGAAGCCCGAGCCTCAGCTCCCAGCTCCCACACCCCCACCCCCTGGTGGGTGAGCAGACACGCCTCTCGGGCTGTTGAGTGCTGGCTGGCATCAATCCTCCGTGCAGGAATCTCTCTGCTTTGCCCTCTGCACCCCTGTTGCTGCGCTCTCCTCCGTGGCTCTGAAGCTTCCCCCCTCCACCACCCATGAAGGGGCTTCCTACTGTGTGGAAACCTTTCCTCCTTCACAGCTCCCTCCCACTAGTGCAGGTCCCATCTCTCTTGTTTTGTCTCTGTTTTTTCTTTTTTCTTTTGCCCTACCCAGGTATGTAGGGAGTTTCTTGCCTTTTGGGAGGTCTGAGTTCTTCTGCCAGCGTTCAGTAGGTGTTCTACAGGGGTTGTTCCACATGTAGATGTATTTCTGATGTATTTGTGGGGAGAAAGGTGATCTCCACATCTTACTCTTCTGCCATCTTTTTTTCTTTTTGCTGGCTGCGTTGGGTCTTCATTGCTCCGCACGGGCTTTTCTCTACTTGCGGCGAGCAGGGGCTCCTCTTCGTTGTAGTGTGTGGGTTTCTCATTGCGGTGGCTTCTCTTGTTGCAGAGCACAGGCTCTAAGCACATGGGCTTCTGTAGTTGTGGCTCATGGGCTCTAGAGCGCAAGCTCAGTAGTCGTGGTGCACGGGCTTATGTGCTCCGCGGCATGTGGGATCTTCCCAGACCAGGGCCCAAACCCGTGTTCCCTGCATTGGCAGGCGGATTCTTAACCACTGCGTCACCATGGAAGCCCTCTTCTGCCATCTTGAAGCTCCTCCCCTGCTTTGTTCAAGGGTCAACTGTACTTATATTTGCTTTCTTGTACAACTTTTTCTTTTCTCGTTTTCTTTTTCATTTGCTTAATTTTCTCTGAACCTATCACTCTTTATCCCCATAACTCTCCAAGAGGACTATAAACTTATCTCTTTGTGATCCCTTCCTGTCACATCCTGCTTCAAGCCTCTCTATGACTCACCACAGCTGCTTCCAGAATAAAGCTCAACTTCAGCCTCCAAAGTTTGGTCCCAGACTTGAGCCTCATCTCTTGGCCCCTGTGCCACGAGCCTCCCCTTGCACAACAGACAAAGGCAGCCAGCCCCCACACCTATGATGCTGGTTTCAGCCTGTGCCTTGTTCCACGTGGGTTTTGCTTGCCTGGGACACCCTCTCCTCTCTGTTTCCAGTTCTCCCCCACTGCAACCTCAGAACCCTTGCCAGAGTCCACTTTTCTGGGGAGCCCTCCTGGACCTACGATGCTTATGTAGCTATTCTTCCTTGGGGCTTCCTTAGCTCTCTACGCATCTCTGGGAGTGTTCCCAACCAGCTGTCTTGGCACATAACTAGCTAAGTGGACAGCAACATGGCTGGGTGGGACTACCTGTTAGCAAGAAAAAACAAAAACAAAAAAACCAAATCTCAAAAAGGGAGACAGTCTTGGCTTTGTGAAAATTTAGCAGCAACTGTCTCCCAGCTCAGAGTCTCAGGCTGACCACTAGAGCCCAGAGGCCAACACCACACCTTAAGCCACTCACCCCACTTGCAGCCCACAAGCACGGGGCAGGCAGCATGTCTCGTTCGGTAGTCACCTTCCCCACTCCGCAGGAGGTTGTACCAGAATACAGCCGTACCCTGGAAAGAGAAGCCCTGTCATACAACACCCTTAGATATTGGGCTCAAGGATCTGACCCCGAGTACCAAAGAGCCCTCCCTGAGTAGAAACACCCTCACTTTCCCATGTCCAGGGGCACAGGGCTTTGGGACTCCAGTACAGAGAAGCTCCCCAGAAAGCACCTACCCTTCACGGTAGCGTGGATGTTTGGAATCCCACCTGGCCCTGAAGGGGCTTCCCTCTCCATCCCATCTTGCCAGATGGAAGCTGAGACCACAGGTCAGGGTTCAGGCAGGAAGGGGCTAAGGCCCCTCAAAGTGATATTCAAGCAGGCCAGAGAATGGGACTAGGAGATATGGATGAGGTCTGAGTTCTGCACTTCAACTTTTGACCCACAAGAACCAGAACTTACCTTCTTAGGCCAAAGTGCAGCCCCCAGATCAGGAAAGACAGTGGCACCACCAGCTTCCACATCGCTCATCTGGGAATACAAGGCATAGAGCTTGGCCCTTCTACTCGATGCTCTCAGAGCAACTGAGCCACCAAGGACATGACAAAGTGTGCAGATCACCCTCCTCTGAGCATGAACAACTCCACCACCAGCCCTTTGGCCAAGAAAGGCTCCTCCCACACCCTGCCCCTCCCTAAACCCTGTTTAATCTGTGTGGTTCATCAGTACAGTCTCCATGCCATGGAGAGATGTAGGCCTGCAGGATACCCATATCTTGGCTGTCCTCAAGTGGGAAAAATCTGAGTCTGTACTGGGAAAATGCCTGACTGACCCCACCCCCTTTATCCTTATCCAGGCTGGCCTGCCTAAGCCACTGTGCTCTGTGAGCTTCCCTGACCAGGAGCTCCCTGCAGCTTCTAACACCATCTGTGGTCCCAACTATGGATTCTGTTTCTCTGGCTTGAGTAACGTGCAGCTCTAGTCAGACCCTTACCTTCCCAGAACAGCTACCGTCCCCAGGGCCAGCTAGGGCACTGTGTCTCCAGAAGGCCTGCTTTCTCCCACAGTAAAACCTCAAACTAAATGGAACACAATATCCACAGTAGCAAGGCTGCACTCATGCCCACAGAGCGTGCCTCAGCTCATGCCCAAAGCGCCACTTCTTTCTCATCTGTCTCTTACTTCAAATTTTTTGCCTGTAATGTAATCAAACGTGGAGCTAAAATATTTCCACAGGACACATACCAGCCAGACTGAAAGGCACCCAACAGACATATGGTAAATGAATAAGATGAAAACCCCTGATGGCTTCCCACCAGAGTGGGCTGAAGGTCCTGGCAGTCTCACCAGCCTCTCCCTCTAGCCACCCCAGATTAATGCACTATCTCTGAGACCCACAACCCTTTTTTTCTTTTTCCAACATCCCAATCTCCTTCCCTCTTCCAGGTCTCCACACATTCTCTTCTCTACCAGAAATCACGTTCCACCAACTAATTTCCACTCAATCTTCAAGTCTCAACCGACATGTTACTTCCCAAGGTAGGCCCTCTCTGAACCCCAGCTCTGCACTACTTCTTCAAAGCACTTATCACTATGGTAACTAAACAATTACCTCTCCTATGTTTAAAAGTAAGTCTTTCACATTAGGACCGTAAGCCTAAGAGAGACCACAAATGTCCTGCTCACCAGCATGTTCACGGCAGTCCCCAGCACATAATAACCACATGATAAAAACTTAAACGAGACACCAAAGGGAAAAGTGGACACAGGTTTCTGTCTCTAAGTTACTTGACAGCTTCTATGCCTCTCTAGACCTGGCTGTCTCAGCAGAGGGGAGAGGAAACTGTTCCTTGTGTGAGAGGTAAACCCAACAGCCTGTGGCTGGAGTACAGGCAGCAGGTGGCAGGCAGGCCACTGAGCTCTGGGGAAACGAAGGCAGCTTCATCTAAGAGCACTTCCAAGCTACCTCCTCACTCTGCTGCCAAGCAGGGAACCCTCCAGGACACCCATCCCAAAAGTCCAGACTAGCTGTGGGCCATCTAATAGGAGCCAGGGATGTAAAAGTCACAGGGGTTGGGGGAAGCACACAAATGGGAACAAAGGGCAACTCTCTACTCCAGCCAAGAAGGGTGCTGAGGGCCAGAAGGGCCCAGCCATCAAGCAACAGCTGGTGGTATCAGCTCTGACAGGAGTGGATATAAGAGAGCACTCTGGACCCAGGCTCCCCTTAAGGCCCATACACTGCACGCGTCATACTCACGTAGTTTAAGAACGTGGCCACACGATTCCCCGTCCCTAAACGCTTGAAAGCATCTTGCTCATCCTTCTATAAAATTAAGTGAGAGTAAACAGTGGGCCTGTACCCAATACTTACATAGTTAAGAAACGTCGCTAACCTATTTCCCTCCGTTTTGAGGCCGCTGTCAAAAGGTCGCTGCAATAGACAACAACTTTCACCCGAGTTTGCAACTGACTTCACCCACCACCCAAAGGACTGGGGCCAAAAAGGTCAAGGGAAGGTACTAAGTATGTGTTCCATATATTGGCCTGGACCAGGGGCCAAGGCTGCAAAGGAAACCCTGGCCAGGCATGGGGGAGAGGGGGCAGGAACAGCTTTCACAGAGACCTAGTGAGGTCCTCTGCTTTAGAGTCAGGGCAAAGAATGGCAGGCTTGGGCCAGGGGGACTACTCCTGACCTCACAGGGGAAACAGCTGGGCTGCACTTGGCTCTGGACTTGGGCTTCTCCAGCAACTAAGAGGGGGCCCTGGTGAGGCAAGGGGGGCCTGATGTGAAGGCCACAGTGCTCCTAAAAGCTCCAGCCTTCTCAAACCAGCTACAGCAGAGCCCTTGAAAGCACCTGTGATTTGGGCCTTACCCTAGAGAAGTCAAAGTGTGGTTCGTATTGTCCTCCCATTCCATAATTAGCAACCTGATGGGAAATAACAGCATTGGACTGTTAGCAGCATGAACCACCCTGAAGCAGCCCATCTCCCTAGGTAACAACCAGATCCCCAAGAGCAACCTCTCTAAGGAGGGTAACTATCCCCTGCCAGTACGGGCAGAACAAATGTTGCAAAAAGGTCTACAGCTGTGTTCAAGAGGAAGGGTGCAGCACAAATGTGGTTTCCCAAAAAGGAAAAGATGGGCAAGCTGCAGATGACCACTGTGGAGAAGCTCCAGCCCTTCAGGGCAGCAGCAGAGGGAGCCCTCCTTGAGGCAGGCCCTGGCCTGGGCCCTGATTATTTGGAAGATAATGAGATGGTAATCCAGAAGAATGCCAACAACAAACTCAGGATTGGGTTTTTTTTTAATACTAGTTTGGAAGCTACTCAGTGCCTGGCAGTGCTCCTGCCACCTCTGTCACCATGCCCCAGAAGCTCTTCTTGGTCAGTCTGAATAGGACAAACAAATCCCACTCCATCTCACAGTGGTACATTGCACAGAGTAATTCTGCATCCAAGTGCAGCAGCAGGGAATGGGCGGCTGGCTGCAGGGGGACCAACACTGCTGCTCTACCTCAGTGCCCCCAGTGGAAGCCTGGACCTGGAATAGGGCCTGAGCCACCTCAGGTGCCACTAATTGGATTAGAAATCATAAATGCTTTTATGAACAGTTTATCAGCACAATATAAGTCCTAAATCACAATGGTTATTTTAGCTTCAGTAGCTAGATGAGAGATGAAGTTCAAGACAAAATACAGAATCTGACATGAAAGCTGATGTACCAAATGGTACCACCAATGTCCATCTGGGAACACTTGGCTACTGTATCTTAATGAAACCATACACACCTTTGGAGTTCAAATATTAGTCCTCAGAAAATTGATTTTGTATATCCGTTTTGGCAATTCTAACAGGTGAAAGATGCTGCAAAACTGGCAATAATGGCGACCCATGGACATGAGGGAGAGAGAGGAAGGGTGAGCTTTACAAGAGAGAAAATCCTCCTCTTGGAGTGAAAAACAGTATTTATCAAATGTGATGAAATGTGGATTTTTGGCAGCATGATTTTTCCGTGTCCAAAAAAATTAAAATGTTGATATGAAGAATCAGAATCAGTGAGAAAATATGCTGTCATATACTGCTTTAGCCTTCAAGTTTCCCACACCAGGGGCTTCCCTGGTGGTGCAGTGGTTAAGAATCCACCTGCCAATGCAGGGGACACAGGTTTGAGCCCTGGTCAGGGAAGATCCCACATGCCGTGGAGCAACTAAGCCCACGCACCACAACTACTGAGCCTGTGCGCCTAGACCCCGTGCTCCGCAACAAGAGAAGCCACCGCAATGAGAAGCCCGTGCACCGCAACCAAGAGTAGCCCCTGCTTGCAGCAACTAGAGAAAAAGCCCGCACCCAGCAACGAAGACCCAACGAGGCCAAAAATACATAAATTTATTTTTTTAACAATTAAAAAAAAAAAAAGATTCCCACACCAAAAATAGCTAGAAATCCTATCAACAGTGCAAGGAGGCCTAGTGCAAGGAGGTCAGCAGGTGACCCTAAGCCTGGAGGTTCATCTAAGCAGGGAAGTTCTAGAGCAGTTGATGAAGTGACATTACAAATGCTTTTTCTTTGGATCCACTATAGTCGAGAACTTGAAGAAAATTGTAAACATGACTGTGATCAATTTGCCAGTGCACTCAGGAAAATTCAGTTGCTGCCTGTTGTTGGAGCAGCAGGGTATGACTGCATTTTCCAACACTCCCACTTGTTGGATGGAGTGCTTAAACTTTCACTACCTGGGGATAATGAAAGAAGCTGTATTGTTAACAGCTGGCTCATCTTTTAACAGTTTTGGGAATCACATTTGATCATGGTGCTAAAGCTATTATACCTATACTATTTTAATACTGTCCCCAAATAGTACAAGTGTCACGGGAACTTCTGGATGTGCAGCCTTCAGAATCACCATCTGGGAAAACTCCGGGCCACAGACCCATACCTTTAATAACAATCAAAACTGATTCCTGGGAGGAGGTATTCATTTGTTACAAAAGTAGAAGAATCAGTCCTTTGAAAAATGTGGGTATTCATGATACTGAGGTCAGAATGAAGGGGAAAAAATGGTTAGAAATCACTTATTTGGTGAGGCTGACACATCTAGTCAGAAGTGTCTTCAATCTTCAAGAATTCTGGCAATGTAGCATCTCTTCCACTCTTAGGCCCTCATCCAATTCAAAAGAAAGCCTCTTTTACCCTTTCTTCCAAATAATCTATAGCAAACACATCAACTTCAGATGAAAGAGTGTCAATAGATAGCATAAAAACCAGTTCATTTCCAGAAGCCTGTAGGGACCCTGGTGAGAAGGCTGTTGCTGGTGCCTAGGCATGTATCACACTGCGGGGAATGTGGAATGAGCACAGACAGGTACTAAAACCCAGGTTCCTATCCTCAGACCATGTAGGATCAAATGTTTCAACAATGCTGGCTGGCAAAGAAAATGCCAAGACAGTTCCTAGAGAATGAAAGCAAACAAAAATGGTGTCTCAACCTCCTGGCAGCTGTGGTCTTCTTCCAGAAGAGCCCTGACCACAAAAGCCCCTCCACTGGAGTTGCGGCATTCAGATCCCATTCATCAATTGAGTTACAACATGACAAGATATCAGTTAAGATGAAGCCAGGGTTGTGGCAGAGAAGCCAGTCCAAGCACGAAGCTGCTGTCTTCTGGGGTTGCGTGTGAGATAGGGTTCAGAGGGTACAGCCAGGAGAGCAACAGGGGCACAGGTCCTGTATACTCTTTTCAGCCTCTTGGTCCAGGGTACAGAATCAGCAACCAAGAAGAACATCATGCTCAGTAAGGGCCACAGCAGTCCTAACACTGGCTCTGATATGCAGTGGTAGATGTCTTAACAACAACAAAGCTGCTCCAGGAAGATATGAATCACAACTACACCAACAGGGATGCACCCAGGGCATGGAGAGCCCCTATCGCTCTTGAAATGGTGGTGTTCTCACACGTAAGAGGAAAGTGGGAGATGTGGCAGAAGTCTTCTCTTGATGTGCTTGTCTGCAGAACTTACCCAAAAATTAGGCTTACAAACTCAACACTAAGTTGAGTTGAAATGAAAAAATTATATTAAAATTTCACAGGACTGTAAGATAATCAGCATGTTTTTAAAAACTCTGGTGGACTTCACATAAATTCATAAGGATGACCTTCAAAATTGGTTCTGATTGCTGACACAGCTATGGGGGAGGGGGGCCGGAAATGAGTGCTGATTTGCTTGTATGTGTCCAGGCAAAAGTTCAGAGAATCTTTTCCAAGTGATCTCAGTTCAGTATTCTACTGAAGAGCCATGGTTGATCAGGTAAAGTGTGATATTCTTAAATACACGGGAACTCTGGCCAAACAGACAGATCCAGGGGGCTCAAGAAAAATGCCATTGAAACTTCTCTGGCAGTGTCTCAGATCGTCATTTTACAGCAGAACCCAGAAGTTGGGATGTTCAGAAGGGAGTGTGGCCAGTACTGATTTGAACTCAACAGAACAGACAACACATTAGTAGCAGCTTTACCCAAAATTTTCAGCATGGTGCTACCATGTTTCTTCACAATCACCTCTGAAACAAAAAACAGGAGGCCAGGGTCCCAAGGGGGTACTTAGAAAGGAGCATTCCACCTTCACCAGCCAACCAGTCCAGGCCTCTCAATGCTACCAATGTATTACAGAACACTTTACCTCCAAGTGCATTTGACTATGACTCAGAACCATGACCTATGAAGATATTTATAGCTCTTAGAGGTGTCCCTGAAACAACTCAGGATTTCAGCTTCTGTAGTCAAGAAGACATAAATGGGGCTGCCATGCCCACCAATGATCCCTAGCTCTGAGTATGATACTTGGGCACACAAAAGACATTCAGTTGACATTTGTTCAATGCTAATTGTTGAATGCCAGTGGGCATACTTAATTCTGGCTTCCCAACACGAGGCCACTCCATACTCATAGCATTCTGCAGTCCTACAGTTTACTGGGCAAGCCTCCCTATGTCTGGCCCTGAGCACCCTGGAAGAACATCTAGCTAGAAATACTCCCTTCCCAACTCCAGGGCTGCCAGAAACAAGCCATACCTGCAACAATTCTGCAGTCTTTACTGTTAGGCCTGTGATGTGCTGCATCCGAAGATTCACCCGAGCCACAACAGGGTCATCCTCCTCCTCCAGCCAGGAGCTAAGCCAAAACAAGAGGGAGAGAAAGGAAGGTGGGGAAGGCAGGTTTCGATGAGGTTCTGCACTCTCTCCCCAGCATCAGGGCCAGCACTAACAGGCAGCACGGGGTGAGTGCTCCATGTAGGGGAAGTGCCAGCAGGGAGGACAAGCCAAGCCACCCTCCCTTCAATAGGAACTGGGAGGCCCAGGAGTTGGGGCTTGAGCAGCCACCCCGCCACCACCATCACCTTTGCTAACCTTTTGGAAACTCTGTAGCTGGCAACAGTGAGAACACCTGTCTTGGGATCACGAACAGTGGCTCGTGCAAGCTGGAAGGCAGGAAGGAAGGGCAGACTTATCATTCTTTGCCTTGAGTATTTTTTTCTTGGAGAGACTGGGACCTGATCTGTCAATCAGGCCAGTGCGGGAAGGAGCTCTGCAGTCAGTGGCTCTAGCCAAGGCCCCATGATCCTGCAAGCCAGGCCAGGGCAGTGGTCTGGGGAATCCAAATTCCTGCTCTATCAGACCCTGGCCACTACCCTGCTTGGCTGCTGCCTGCCCCTGCTCCCTCCCAGGTCCATGCTGTCTGCAGAATTATGCCTATGGAGTCTGCTTTGTCCATCTGCCCATCTGCCTGGACAGCCCCTTTCTCACCAGGCCCACCCACCACACCTTCCTGCACCTGGCTGCTCCTACCACACTCAGACTGTGTTGCCATCCCTGAGCCTCAATCTTGCATGCTCCTCTCAACGTGGTCAACTACACTGTCCTTGGGAACCTCAGCGGCCTTCTCTGCCCGGAAACCTACCCAAACACTCTCCTACTGCACCAGCCCACGCTGGCCTCCCACTGCTGCAAGGAACAAAAAAAGAAGGCACAGTTTTCACTACCTTGGGAGGCCTGCAAGGTCAGATGATAGAATAGGAAAGGAATCTACAAGGTGCAATAAGTAAACTGCTGCCTGGAAGCCACCTCCACATACTCACTCATACACACACACACACACACACACACACACACACACACACACACACACACACAGCCCACCTCACCTACCTCATATCCCCCCAGTCTCCACAGACTGGTGCAGTGATACTCCCAGGAAGGACCTGCTGCCTGGAGCCAGACCCCAGTGCTTCGGCTGTGGACTGTCCTAATGAGTGCTTACTATGTGCCTGGCACTGCTGGGTGACTAAGACATGGCCCCTGCCCTCATACAACTCAGTCAAGTGGGGAAGGCAGAAAACTAGCTGGGTAATCACAGCACAGCATGGTAGGTGCTGGGAGAGGGGAAGCTCAATGTCTGTGGGAGCTCAGTCTACAGGGTCAAGAATGGTTTCCTACAGGGGGGACCACCTAGCTGAGATCTGAAGGGTAAGTAGGAGTTAGCCAGGTGGGAGAACATTACAGGAACAGGGAAAGAACAGCGATGCAGACGTCCAGAGGTGAAAATGGATGTGGCACTATGACTGTGGGTTAGAACTCAGAGCAAAGAGATGAGAATAGGCTGAGGAGGCAAGTGGGGGTTGGGCTGGATGCAACCTATGACCAATGAGAAGCAGGGAAGGCTTTATGCAGGGGAGGGACACCACAATCTGAATGTAAGAAGGATCACTGTGGAGACATCATGGAGGGCTGGCTAAGGAGGCGTCAAAGCAGGAAGAAGGAGGCCAGTGAGGATGTAAGGGAGAGGTCAGGGCAAGAGGTGGCAGAACGGATGGAGGGGGTGGATGGACTAGAAGACTGGCCAGGAGGTGAGATCAACCAACCTGGACACGAGCTGCTGCAGCACATTCTGGTAAGATGGCACTGCACCCAGAGCAGAGAGCTTCCCTGAGATCGTATCTACGGTTCTTTCCTGATGACAACTGCAGCTGCAGCTAGACCCCATCCAAACATGTGAGCCGCAGCACTGGCCTGACACCCACAGGGAGGCTCTGGGCAGCTGGGGCTCTGCTCCCAGGGATAGACAGGGCTATTTTGAAAGCAGACCAGAGACTCACAGGCAGCTGCCAGGCATTCCCCACAGGACAAGTTAAGCTCATGGGCCCTACTTCAAAGCCAGCATAGCATCTGTCCCTCACAGGCTCCGGAAAGGAGAGGTCAGCTTGTAATAGCCAACATGTTTGGCTCTTCACATGGCTTCTGTTCAAAGACAAATTTTCCCAACACGCTCCTCCCTGCCCACACTGCCCAGCCACACCCATGTGCACACATGCACCCAACATCAACGCACACACACACAGAGATGTTTTAGTGCTTTGGTCGGAGAGACAAGGGAGAACTCTCTCAGGAGGTTATGGCACAACAGTGCCTCTCTCACCTGACAGCCAAGAAAGCAGCTTTCTTTCCTGGAGGAATCTGGAGCTGGTCCAGGGAATGGAAGCTGGGGGGCAGGGGGCGAGGTGTCTCTGGTCCCCATTCCCCACACACACTGGCTAGACCCTCCCTCAGTGACATCAATGACACTAAGAACTGACTCTGAGCCGTAGATGTCCTAGTATCTCAAGCCAAGGCTGTTCCAAGATACAGTCCAGGGCCTAGGATAGGAACCTATTTTAGATCTCTCCAGGAGTGCTGGGCCTCCTGGCCTCTACAATTCTATTAGGAGCAGAGCAATAGAGGATCTCCAGCTAAATCCTCCCTTCTAATCACCAGTGATAGGAGAAGGATGGGGATATGGCAGAAAGTAGTTCTCTTTGAAAGATGTCAAAAAGGAAAAATCTTTTATGAACTAGAAATAGAAGAATAATTTTATAACATGATGAATATATACAAAACCAACAGCCAACTGCATACTTAGCAATGAAATACCAAAAGAATTTCCATGAAATTCAGGAACAAGACAAAGATTCCTATTGTAAAAATGCTCTAGAAGCTCTGGGCAGTTCAAGAAGACAACAAAAACAAAAGAACTATAACTATTAGGATGGAGAAAACAAAATTTTTCTTATTTGCAGATGCTAATACTATCTGGACAACACAAGATAATTAGCTAAAATCCAAATGAAGAATAAAGTGAGTTCAACAAGTAGCTGTGATCTGCACCATGTCTGTTTCCTTGCAGGTAAAATGAAGATGATGACAGAGCCTGCTAAATAGACATAGCAGTTAACATATGTTAAGGACTTAGAAGAGGGCCTGCCAGGACTTCCCTGGTGTTGCAGTGCTTAAGAATCCGCCTGCCAATGCAGGGGACACGGGTTTGAGCCCTGGTCCGGGAAGATCCCACATGCCGTGGAGCAACTAAGCCCGTGTGCCACAACTACTGAGCCTGTGCTCTAGAGCCCGTGAGCCACAACTACTGAGCCCGTGTGCCACAACTACTGAGCCCACGTGCCTAGAGCCCGTGCTCCACAGCAAGAGAAGCCACTGCAATGAGAAGACCGTGCACCTCAAAAGAGTAGACCCCGCTCACCACAACTAGAGAAAGCCCGCACACAGCAACGAAGACCCAACACAGCCAAAAATAAAATAAAATAAATAAATTTACCAAAAAAAAAACAAAAAAAAAAACCAGGGCCTGCCACACTTCTCAACTCAGTAAACATTAGCTATTACTATGAAATATATTTTTACAATCAATAGGTTAGTATATAATAGTAAACTAATTTAATAATGTAACCAGTAAAAACATAATGACGAAAGAAACAGTTTTTTATGAAGTTACAATAACAAAAAAAAAAAAACACTGCCTAGGAATAAATTTAACAAGAAAAGTGCAGGGCTTAGGTGAAGAACAATTTTAAAGATATGAATAAATAGAGAGACCCAGAGTGCTCTTGGATGAGAAGACTCAATACTGTAGAGATGTTCGTGCTCCTCCAAGTCAATCACTTCTTTGCAATCCTAATCAGGAGACCCACAGGACCCAGCTTGGCAGTGCCCCAAGGCATAACTTCCTAAAAACTAGCCCACACACCAGCCCCCAACACAGTGAGGTGAGGTGACACTTCTCACTGTTGGCCTGCCCTGCTTCCAGTGTGCCCTTCTATCACAGCCCTTGTCTGTCCATACTGGTTCCCTCAATTTTCTTCCCCCACTGGACTATGAACGCTCAAGGTCAAATTGAGTCTGTAGTACCTTAGTACCCAACAGTGGACTCATGCAAGACATAAGCAAAGGCCAGCCGGGTAAGCAACTAAACTGCCCCATGGTACCAGGAGTGAGTGGCCCAAGAAGGAACTGCAGAGACACCTACTTTGGGTTTTGCAATTTCCTTGATCCTCTCGATTTCCTCGTCAGACATGACATCGTAGTACCTGACGATGTGTGGACTGTCCCACTCATCCTCCTCTTTGAAAGGGGCGATGAGCAGCTGTGGTGTCCCGTTGCCATGGTGGTACCTACAGAAAAGCCTCTTCTGCCTTCGGGGTGTCTGGGGAGCACAAAGCAACAAGCCCTGAACTGAGTGAGTCCTAACCCTCAGTCCCAGGCTAGCTGGCTGCAGACCACACACCCCATGTCCAGCAGCCGCTCCCTCCCGCCTCACCAGAGAAGAAAACAAAAGCCCCTCAGTTTGACTGGCATGAAATGATACCCCACAAATCATGCAATGTTTCTTCCCTCCCAAGAATACCTCATGTTGACAAGTCCTGTAGCAGGGTGTAATCCCTGGTCCCTCTCACAGAGATGTGAGTAGGTCAGGAGGGCTAGGGCCAGGGAGAAGTCTTTCTAGACAGAGGAGCCAGTGGGAGCCAAGCAGACATGGGCATGGAGAAGACCGAGAGATTGTCTCACACCTGAGCCTCCTTGAGGAAGCACTGGGGTCCAAGGGCTCTCAAAGGCCAGTGATACCCCACACCAAACTCTAGCAACTGCCTGGTCTTTGCTAGAGATCATGACTTCAGTGGAGGCCCAAGGCACATCCACACTCATGGCTTTCTTCAGAATAGTGAGTCAAGTAGAAGCTGCCCTGTTGGGGTGGGGAGGGGAGCTCAGTAATAACTTAGAGGATTGAAACTCTGCCTGGGACATCAGGGAAGACAAGTCTCCTGTCCTATACCTCAGAGCACACCCACGTGTCAGCCTCAGCAGATGCTACCAAGAATTGAGAAAACTACCTACAGACAGAGGAACATCTTCCTCAGATCTGCGTGTCCAGAGCCAAAGTCTAGGTCCACAGCCTGGGCCCTGACCCATCCACGTGTCTCACCAGTTTGACACCCTCCCCACGACAGAGGCTCTCGTAGATATCCCTCTCGGGCAGGTAGTCCACAGGCCTCTCATATATGCCTTCCTGGGGTGCTAGCTCAGCTTCTGTGTGATTCAATAACATTTTTTCTCTTTCTTCCTCCAACAACCGCTCAAAGTAGCGCAGATTCCCTCCAGCTCGTTCATGGCTTGGGTCTAGAAAAAGCAAAGAAGAAGCAAAAGGAAACCACAAACATCTGTTAGATCATTTAGAGAAATTATTCTGTAAGTGGTTTTCTCTCCCAGCAGCTCACTCGCACGCAGCATTCTGCCTTCCACAGCACCTAAGCACAGTTCACTGGTCATAGAGGAAAGGCCAACAGAGGTTCTCCCTACTCTGGTCAGAGATGAGAAAGGAGCAACAAGAGCGGGGCGCAGGGGACGCTTAGCCACCAACGCGGCTCTCCTCCGGAACTCCCTGGAAGTCCCAAGGACACAGGTCCAGAGAAGCAGGTCAGAGTTCTGCCTCCTCCTCCCCACTTGGCTGTGTGCTAGTTACAGCTGTCCCCTAGAGTACATCCACTACTGGTGACATCACATGCTGGCCACAGCTAGAAGGCAGGCTGAAACACCGGCGGCAAGAAAGGCCACATGACACTCCCACAGCTTTGTCCTGTGGGCCTCACAACAAGAAGGAGCAAGCTTGGCAGGATTCTGTGCTACCCCTCAGATGAGGAAACTGCGGCCCAAAGATGTTAGAGATTAAGGTTAGGTTATTCAGAAGAGGAATCCAGGTGTCCTGACTCCCTGTACAAGGCTCTTACTAACACGACAGAGTCCAAAGAAGCTCTCTTCCCACATCCGTCTTACAGACATTCACACTAGCTGGTCTCAGACCCAAAGCCCATGAAAAGGAGCAGTGAAAGGAAGTCTTTGCTGGTCTGTGAAATCTCAGACTATGATATCCCATATATTTGTAAGAGGTGGAACAAATGGGTTCTTAAGACACAGTGCTTTTGATCCCCTTCAGTCTAACCCCACAGGACAACTGAAATCACCAAAGCCATGGCAAGTCCACCAGTTAGACCTCAGGGCTCTAACAGGTCAGGTCACTGTCACTGCAGCAACCCTGAAATACAGCTTGCCTCTCAAGCTATTCCGGACGCAGTATAGGCTCCACCCTACATAGCAGCAGATGCACTGAAGCACTGGATTTCTATTTAGAAATGGACTAGGAATCCATGTGTAGGGCCACGGGTGCCATAGGCCTGAGTGTATCCATCAGTGATTGGGCAAGGGCTAAGCCAGAACTACAGTGGGTAAAGAGCTAGCTGGCAGCTGAACTGGGCCTGAAAGCAGCAAAGCATTAGTCAGTGGCTAGGCGGCAGGTCAGACTGGCTCAGTTCCTGGAGAGCAGTCAGGTAGTGGCCAGCAGGGTGAACAGTTCCCCTGCTACCACCCCCTCTGCATCCGACCTTCCCCTAGAACCTCCTTACCAAGGGAGAGCAGTCTGCGGGTGAGCTCCAGGGCACGGTGCAGGTCACCCAACTGGAAGACGGCATAGCTCAGATAGTCCAGCACCTGGGCCTTGGATGTGGTGGCCTCCTCCCCTGCATCAAGCTGCTTCAGCACCTGTTCCATCCACAGCACTGTGTGGTAATAGTCTCCTTCATTGTAGGCCGAGCGGCCCATCCCAAAGCAGTCGTCCACACTCAGCACTGCCTGATACTTGGTTCCTGCAGCAGGAGAGGCAAACAGTCAGGCTCAAAGAGCCTCTGGGTTAGGGAGAAAGATTCCCCCATTGAGGGAGCCCGGGTCCCTGGGTGGGGGGCATCAGCCCAGCAGAGCCCCACCAGAATTTCAGACCACACACCTCCAAGGGCCATTAGTACGGAAAGCACAGCCAGGCTGGCCCTGCCTCGGGCTGGGGTGCACAGCCTATCTCCTAACTTCAGACTCCCCAAGTGGGAAGGGTCCTTTGTTACGGAAGAGCCAAGGAAGCCCAAGGAATAGTGTTCAGGAAAGTATAAAGGTCCTGTGAGCCACATGGCAGATGTCTATGCGGCAGCTGGCCATTTGAGACTGGAAGTCAGAAAAATAAGTTAAATATAAAAAAACAGAACTTAGGTGGCAGGTAAAGCCATGGATGAAGATAATCGCTTCCAGAAATAGTGTCAGGAAAGAGTAGAGAAGGTGGCTGAGGCCAGGGCCCCAGAGACCACCTATACAGAAAGGACAGAGTGAATTACACTGAGAAGGAAACAGAAGCAGGAGTGATGTGGCAGATGCCAAGGGAGACCAAGAGATAAGACTGCAGTGCCAGATTTGACCACTAGGTGGTGGGGCCCTTGGTGAAGATCAATTCAGCAGGTCCTGTGACCACAGGTCATCTGCTGTTGGCTCAGCGCTGGAAAGTGACCATGAAGAGAGTTTCAAGTCAAAAAGGAGATGTGGTGTGTAAGCTATGGGGAGATGCAGGGTTTAGGCTGTGACCCTCCCTGGAAAGCAAGGCAGTTTCCCTACAACCCCATCAAGAGCAGCCTAGGCATGGCTGACATGGAAGAGTTGCCTCAAAGCAGGCTCTTGCTGCCTGATGTCCAAGATGTCCAGGATGAAACCCCTGATGCAATGTGTTGGCTGCTTCAGAGACCAAGGGTTGCTCGCCATGATGGCTCAGGAACAGACAATGTGGGACAGGAAAATGGGGAGAGTAAACACAAGACAGAGTTAGTAGGCAGACCACAGATTGGGGTGGGGAGGTCCTTGAGTCCCTGTTCACTCTCCACGTACCTCCACAGATCTCTGGCTCTGTAGGCCGAGGGACTGAACACTGATGAAGGCAGTATAACACAGCTGAGTGAGCTGGACAAAACAGGGTCTGTGTGGGCCTAACTATGGCACCCCACAACGGTGTGACTATGGACAAGTTACGTAGCCCCTCTGATTCTTAGTCCCTTACCTCTAAATAGAGATAATACCATCAGTTTTAGAGGACTTGCGCCAAGAATTCAACAAGACGACATATGAAAGTGTCTCCTATGATTCCCCAGAGTGGTAATAATCAGTAGCTATTATCAACATGTCTCACAGATACCAAGAATGTCAAGAATGGCTCCCAGACACTCAGCACCCTTCCCAGAAGCCAACTGGAAAGTCTGCTCCCTAGAGAGTGCTCCCTGGAGAATGCCAGCAGAGCTGATAGCTGAAGGGCAATCCCACGTGATGAAACCCAGTTGAAGGGGGTAAAGGTATTCCTGCAGAGGTTGTGGGATGAACAAAGAAGCTGAGCAGTGGCAAAGCTTAGTACAACAGACAAGGAAGCCAGGGAGATAGTACCACACAGGACCACAAAAACCACACATTAAGAGGAATTTGGTTTAGCCCTAAAAGTTAAGCATTGTGATCAGGAACTCATGTAAAAAGATATGTGCTTAAGACCACATGGACGATGATTTTAAGGAGTGAGCTGGAGGTAAACAATAAATTAGAATAATATTTCAATAATCCAGTTGAGAAAGAAGTGACCATGAGGCTGGAGTCAGGGCCTCCAAGTACAAAAGACATTGTAGGGAGGTAGAATCCAGAGCAGCCAGTGGATGGAGTGCTTTTTGCTGATGTAAGGAGGAAAGACAGTAGACAGTTCAAAAAGGGATGAGGATTTCAGTTTGGGACACGTGAATTTTAAGGAGCCCAAGGAACATCCAAGTAGAGATGTCCCACAGCCATTTGCCTGCACTGGTTGAAAGCTCAGAAGACAAGCCCTTACAGGGAACACAGATCTGGATGTCATCCATGTACAGGTGATACCTCAAGTGATGGAAATGGCTGGGCTCACTTGGAGAAGGTGCTTAGGGAGACACCAGGTAGGGGTCGCATCCTGGGGAACAACTCCCATCCACCCCTCATTTCCCCTCCAGGATATGCACGGGTCTGTTAACTGAATGTAAAAGGTCAATGCCTGGCTCTCTCTTCCCACCAACCATCCTCACAGCTACAGGGTGAAAACATCCTGCAGGTGCCCCAAGCCACCTTCTCTCTCTGGCCTCATGGCCTGGCTTGGTCCAAAATCTGACTGAGTGAGGATAAAGGAGAAGTCTACACTCCTTCCTGTTGGCTCACCGGACTCCTCAGTACCAAGGCTCCAGGCCCTGACCAGCCGGCAACACAGTGCATCCCTCCCCCTCACCGTGATTCCCTCTGCTGTGCCTCCTACAGGGTCCCCACGGGTGAGGTGGCATCCAAGGTCTAATGGAGTCTAACTGAATCCCTGGGTTTATTGGCCTTTAATAGCCCCCAAACCCCAACACGTCTTCTTATAAACATACTGAGGCAGACAACCGAATTGAAAAGGGGCCTATAAAAAAATGAGAGGAGCCAAAAGAGAAACAGCCAAGATCAGTGCCCCAGCATTCAAAGAAGGGGAAACTATCAGGAAGAATGGGGCAATCAGTGTGCCAAATGCTGCTGAAAAGCTAAAGAACATTCTGCCTGAAACCTGTCTACTGGCTTTACCAGCCAAGTGGCCACTGGTGACCTTGCAGGGGCAGGATTGGCCAATGGGGGGGAAAGATGCCAGACTTTGCGTGTTCAAGAGGACATAGGAACCAAGGAAGTAGAGAAAGAGTGTGGATGACTCTCCACCTGCCTAGCCAGGAGGGAGAAGAGATCAGTCAGCAGCAGAGACTCAAAAGGGCCTTGGATCCTGAGGGAGTGGTTTGTTAGATAAGCAAGAACAGAGCATGTGGAGAAGAGTCCAGAGAGGTGGACACAGAATGAACAGGGGCAGAGACTGTAACTGAGGGCACACAGGACATGGGGCAATGAATCCAGAGATCAGTCTTAGGCAAGATGAAATCGGAGGGTGGGGAATAGAAGTGGGTGTGGATGCAGACCTGAGTGGTGCCCTGGGGACGGAGACCAAGGAGGTCCTGAGCAGCAACCTCGGCATTCTCTGAGCTGAGAGAGGACAGGCCTGGGCTAATACTGGAGGGAGGTGGTGGGGCAGGGGCTGAGGGGAGGCAGTTGTCATGGGAATAGAGGACTGACACCAACTGGAAACCCAAGAAAGAACTACAGCCAGAGGTCATGGTGAGCCTGAGCGTAGAGACCATGAGTCAGCAGTGGCTCCATCCTTGTCCATACACCACAGCAGACACACAGGCTGGACAGGCTTTGCATGGAGTGGTGAGTTACCTGGAAGCTCGCCTTTGGATATTGTGTCTGGGTCCAGTTTGTATGTGTCCTGAAGTCTCATCAAGGCCTTGGCGGCTCCTGTTTCATCTTCATCAGTGGGAAAGAACTGTCGCTGCACTGACAGGTTGGCAATAAAGCCTTCCAAAGGAGAGAGTGAGAACAAAAGGTTACCCTGATCCAGGGATAGAATTCCACCTGGAACCAGACAGGCACCCACCGGAGGGTCTCTGGCTAATGCAATCTCCCTGCCCCTTCCCTCAAAGGCTGTTTCCCCTTCCTCCAGGAAGCCCTCCTTGACGGCTCCAGTCCAGGGAGACCTCCCCTTTCTCACTCCTCACTGTACCAACTGCCTGTGCTGCTCATTTGGAACTGAAGAGAAAGGCCCCCTAACACTAATTAACACGTGGGAATCTGAGAGTCTTGGCGTGGAGATAGAAGGAAAAGAGGACAGTGAGGGTAACTGACAGGGACACAGGAAAGGACTCAGGGAGGACTTGCTGACCACTCAGTGGAAAACAAATCACATGGAAAACGTTGATCCAGGATTATTAGCCTGGCCAGGTAATCACAGATTCCTAGCCTACATCTCAGGTTGAACAGCCCAAGGGACAGAAGTGGTCAACTCAGAGAGCCCAGCTGGCCACTCATTACTGACCACTGGCCCTTATCATCCAGAAAGGTGATGATGACAGTCCTGGAGGTGTTTGGTGCTGTCCCCACGCCAAGATTAGGGACTGGAGAATCATCTGACCAAGGTCAGTATTAGGTGGGGCTGCATAAGCCCGGCATGGTTCCCCTGAGAGACCACACTGGGCCTTGCTCTGCTTACTAGGGCACTCCCACCACTCAGACCCACAATGAGCTCAGGGCATGAGTTGCCCAGTTGTGGTGCTCAAGACCACAGCCTGGAGCCTGGGAGAGCCCCTGAGCACAGAAGCACCCAAGGAAGCTGTTTGGGGACTCCAAGCCCTAGTTGTAAAGCAAGATATACACCTCCTGCAATCTCAGGACTCCAGGTGGAGGCCAGGCCCTCCCATGCTGATTCGGAGGCTTCAGTTGTGCTCATAAGCTGAGAATTAGTAGGGGAAGTCCAAGGCCATTTCTTCTCTGGCCTCTTCCCCAGAGCAGCAGGACCCATAGCCACCTACTCTCACAACCTCAGGCTCAAACACCCACTTCTAGCCCTGCCTGGGGACCCAGGGACCAAGATGCTGCAACCCTGTCTTCCTCAAGGCTGCATGGTCAGGGACTCTATGAGTTTACAATCCAGGGGAAGAAAATGCTTCCAGAAAAAGCCACATTGTTAGCATGTCTCCCTGCCTCCCCCTCTCCCCATTTCAGGGGAAAGAACTCTGAAAGAAAGAGGTGAAAACAACATATTGCTGTCTGGGGCTGTCCTGTCTCCCTCTGGGTAATTATAAGGTTTTCCAGAGGAACCAGATGTTGATGGTGGGGGATGGGTATGAAGAACAAGACTTGAGAACAGAAGATCATATGGGCAGGCTTATTCTCCCACACTGCAGGCAGGACAGCCAGTTCTGAGCTACAGGCTCAGGCTGGGAGGCAGGGTCCGGGAAAGGCAGCCGTGGCTTCTGGAGGCAGTGAGCTCACTGGGCACAGCTCCGCCAGGCTGAGCTCACCAATCCCTGCCCAGAGGCCACCCTGCTCCCAGCCAAGCCCAGCCCAGTCTGGCCATAAGGGCTAAAACGCCTCAGCCCCCGAGAGACAACGATGAGTCTGAAGTTAATCAGCACTTCCAACTCAGGGAGAAGAGACAGTGAGTCCAGGGGGGCTGGGCTCAAGGCTGGAATCAGAAGGGCCCGCCTCCAGGCCTGCCCCACCATCTCCTGCTAAGAGGAAAATATCAGAGCATAGAAAGTACTACCATAGTAAAAGACTAAGCACAGTTAAAGCTTTAAATAAGTTCATACTCTAACCTGCAAATCCCACTTATAGGAATTTATCATAAGAAAATAATCAGAGATAGGCATAAAGATATGTGTAAGATTGCTGATAATCTGGAAACAATTCCACATCCACTGACTTGACCAGTTTTACACTACACCAGTATGACATATTACTGTCCAGCCATTAAAACCATGCTGCAGAAGGACATTTAAAGGACATAGAGAGAAGCTGAAAAATTCAGGAAAACAGTATATGCTTATGTCACAAATCTGCCAACAGATAATGTTTTCTTTCTAAAAGATATGAATGGTGGGCTTCCCTGGTGGCGCAGTGGTTGAGAGTCCGCCGGTCGATGCAGGGGACACGGGTTCGTGCCCTGGTCCGGGAAGATCCCACAGGCTGCGGAGCAGCTGGGCCCGTGAGCCATGGCCACTGAGCCTGCGTGTCCAGAGCCTGTGCTCCGCAGTGGGAGAGGCCACAACAGTGAGAGGCTCGCGTACCGCAAGAGAAATAAAAGATATGAATGAGAATGAATTTAGGTGAGGCCCATGCTCCCCAGCTTGCACTGCTCCCACCACTTAGCCCACTTATCTTACTTTTGTTAATTCATTTGGTCCCTCGAAGCAAATAAGTTTGCATTCCACGATATATACGTATGATTCCATTTTTTAAAATGTATATACATGTGTAAAAAGACTAGAATTTTAACAGTGATTATCACTAGGCAATTGGATTAAGAACTGTAATTTTCTTATGTGATTGTTTTTGTGTTTTCCAACGTTTCTATAAATATGTATTACTAAAGCGTAATTAGAAAAAAGTCACTACCAAAAAAAAAAGGGACCAAAAACACTAGGAAAAGGCAAGAACTGATTTTTTTTTTTTTTTTTTTTTGACCACGTAGCACGGCATGAAGGATCTTAGCTCCCGACCAGGGATCAAACCCGTGCCCCCTGCAGTGGAAGCTCGGAGTCCTAACCACTGGACCACTAGGGAATCCCAAAGAACTGATTATTATAACATATTAAAAGCAAGGACAGACAACTGCCAGGTCCCCACAGAGATGACAGCCACTGGACTGGCAGGCTGCATGTTCACACACTGCACGTGCACACCCCGACCCAGGACAGTTTCAGACCCACACCGCCCAGGTGCCAGCACACAGACATACTGGCTCACCCAACCACCTGCTCACTGCCCCTCACCTGCAGCTGAGTTCTGCAGGACAAGGTCCTCCAGCGCAGGCCAGTCTGTGTTTAGTCGCTTCACCAGTTTATAGGCATTCACAGGGTGGGACAGGTAGCCTTCAGGGTCAGCAGCTGACTTGCTGGTCAGGGCTTCCATTTTGTTGGCCCAGCTGTGGAACCAGAGAAAAAGGAAGGTTAACACACGGATCTTGACCTATGGTAATTTTCCTGGTGAGATTCAGGGGGTCTCTATTTAAAAAGGAAAAAGCAGTGAGTCCTTAGCCCACATACTTAGCTACTCTGGGAGACCGGCATGAAGTAACCTCCAGGCCAGCCCCACATTGCCCCCTCAAGGGCTTCCTCTTATGGGCACCCAGGATGGGTTCTGGGGGTGGGGGGTGGGGCAGGGGAGGAGGGCTGGCTCAGGGTGGGTGTGGGGATTTAGGACACTAGACACCTCTTAATCTTAGAGAGCTTGGCTTCCTCCACCAAGATGTACTCCTTCAGGGACAGCACCAGGTCCTTCTCTGCATAAATCAGGTCTGTCATGTGCCCTGCAAGGGAGAGAAAAAAGGGCCAGTAAGAAATGGATGAGGGACATCCAGCTCCCAAACTTGAGGCACAAAACGTCAGCACAGAGGCCAGCCCCCTGGGCCAAGGGCATATCAACTCTCTTGGGATCATGGGGACCTAGAGTTAAAGGAGGCCTAGATATTCGTGTGGTCCTGGCCCCCAGCTTCAGGAAGAGAGAGGCAGAGGCTCCAAGGGAATGTTAAGTGCACTGAGGACACCTTAAGGAAGAAACCCCAAATCTCATTCTCCCACTGCCACCCAGTTGGGTCATGTTATGGGACACAGACATCCTGGGGGCTTCTCTGCTCAGAACTACTCTCTAGTCCAGGAGAAAGTTGGTCAGAAATGCCAGGCAGCCCAGGAGCAGCCTGCACTACCCAGGGGGGAGGCTCAGCTGAGACAGCTGGCTCCCAGGAAGGACATCCAGGTCATCAGGGCTCAGAGGGGGAAACAGCAGCTCTCCCCAGATCTGGTCAAAACCAGTGGATGAGGCCATCCCACCCTGAATGAGAACAGGCCTCAGGCAGTGACATCCCCTGGCACATGAGCCAAGGATTGCTCAGGTAGACAACAGTCCTGTTGGCACATACCAATAGAAGTAAAGAATTCAGCCTGCACACAGCCCAGGACACCAAACCAGGCCACCAGCAACATGGATACCCAGAGTTTCATGGTCACAGAGGGCAGTGTCTGCAAGGCATTCAGTGATAGTAGTCATTAGATCAACAATGGTAAAAAGCAACTTAAGTAAGGATACACATACACATGTACACATATTACACACATTCAAACACGCCAAAATCCTGACCTAACACACAGAAGCCAGGGAAAATATTCAGGACCACCAGTGGAAAGATGCCAGGGTATAGAACCAGAGATGTATGCTTAATTCTGTCCCCTGCTCTGGGAGGCCAAGTGCCCTTGGGAGAGACTCTGCCTTTCGACTTCTGGTAACCACTGACAACACGGGAAGGCTGAATGGAGGTGGAGGCCATGGACGACAGTCACCTCTGGGTCTAATAGTCTGTCAGTTCAAGATTCTGGCCCAGACCTCTTCTCTGTGTCTGTCTTTCCTTCCAGCACAGGTGTGAGGACAGTGCCAGGTGCTGAGGACCCAGATGTAACACACAGTCCCTGCCCACAAGAAGACAAAGTACAGGAGAGACAATGACAGAAAGAGAACTTGACACAATATGCCCCAGGGGACCCACACCCAAAATAAGGTGCACAGCAGATGGTGAGCCAGAAGAGAAATCAGACTGCTCCCTGCTGGTCTGCACCTGGCCACAGTTAGAGCAGACTGGGCAGACACTGCTCTTCCTGTAGTGTGCTCCTTGGAAGACACTGTCCTCATGGAGAATCACCATTCGCAAATATTTACTAAAGACCCACATATGCCAGGCACTGAGCTACGCACTCGGGATACAAAAATGAATTGGCCACACAGGGCCAGGCTGGGTTGCTGACATGAGTAAGAGGCCAGCTGCTGTCTTCTCATCAGCCTAGAAATAGCGAGACCCAGCTCTGAAGGCAGCAGGCACACCATGGGGCAAGCCCCACTGGCAGTGGACCCAAGTACACAATGGAAGCTTTGGACATCATCTCCAAGCTCAGCCATGCAGCCTGGAGCACGCTGAAGGAACAGCACCCACGTAAGCCCCAGTTCTGTCAGTCCCTGCTCTTCCTGCTCTACTTCAGCCAAGCCCCACTGGAAATTTACTGAGAGAAAACAAGGAATATAAAGGAAATACAAATGCTTTCTCTCCAAAATGTAAGCCTTATCTCACAGAATTCTAAGTCTGAGCTAACGCCAGCTCAGCAGTTTTTTGCCTGCGATGATTAGATGCACAGTCACGCCCACCATTCCTCACCTCACCCTTTCAGAAGAAATTCCAATCCACTGTGGTTCCAGATTAGGCTCAGAGAAGCCCAACCACGACCCCCACCCTCAAACAGGTTCCTATATGAGGAAGAGGAGAGAATAAGTGAGTGTCCCCATTTGTTCATCCCTTGCCAAATGTCTGCAGAGCTGACATCATGCCCATCAATACCCTAGGTGTCAGGGGCCCAGAGATACGCAGAACAAGATCCTTCAGCCCACAACCTACTGCAGGGTAGGGAGTATGGGCTAAGGGATCCATTATAAAGTTAGGGCAGCAGATGAAAGCAAGTCACCGAGAAGAGGTGAGACGGCCCAGCCTAGCCCCAAGGTAAAGCCCAGATCCCCCTTTTGCCAGCCACAAATCTGCTCCCAGGTCTCAGCATACCACATCTCTACCCTGGGATTCCAGAAGGCCTCTCTTCTTG
Organism: Neophocaena asiaeorientalis asiaeorientalis; assembly: GCF_003031525.2. Classification (NCBI taxonomy): domain Eukaryota; kingdom Metazoa; phylum Chordata; class Mammalia; order Artiodactyla; family Phocoenidae; genus Neophocaena; species Neophocaena asiaeorientalis. The sequence goes on along the minus strand of NW_020173499.1, from coordinate 847,532 downwards.
CTTACATAAGACCCATTCACAGGGTTAGGGTCTGCTCCTTGTACTTCAAGAGGCTTCATCAGCTCAGGAGAACACCTTCTGTATGTGTGTAGGGAGGGAACAGTAAAAACCCAGAGCCAGGAGGCTGTATCTGCGGACAATGAGGCATCAGCCAGCTACCCATCAGGCTGGGGTGATGGGAGAGCAGTGCCCAGGCAGAAGACCAGACCAAACACGGTTGGAAGTTGGGGGGCACCAGCGTTTGTCCCCTGTTCCGTCACCAGTTGCAGTGTCATGCCCATTCAGAGATCAGGTAACAAATTTAAGGGAGGGAGAAGACTCTCTGTTCCTTTCAAGTCACCCTGGTGATACTGCCCATGGTTCATGCCTTACCACTCAGGAAAAAGCAGCCAAGTTCCTTCATTACATGAATACCAGCTGTCATTTCTCTGGAATGTGCTATCTGGCTTAGACTGAGCCTATCGACGAATCCCAGCCTGGAGGCAGAGCCCAAAGAATCACAGATGGGATTCTGGGCTGACCAAGAGCCTACGAAGTCCTGCTCTGATGGAGGAGGGGGATGACAACCCTGCTGGTCCAGAGAGCTAGGCGCTCCCACGCAGCCCCCAGACCACCACAATCAACACTGCCACCCCAGGCAAAGGTACACTAGAGTTCCAGCCTATTTCTCCTGATCCTGAGCCCCCGAACACTAATTTGTATTAGGTGTACAAAAGGCCATCTAATCAGGGTCAGGCTGGGAGGAGGCAGTCTCTAAGAAAGACTGTGTGCCACAGAATGGGAAAAGTCAACCACCTACATGCCCCCCATCCCATCTCATACCTATACCCAGAGCTTGCTTATGACAGAATAAGTGGGAGCATGTATGCCTGCCCAGTGCCCCCACCAGTGTCCAGTGCTGTCAAAAGCCCTCCAGGAACCCTCAGAAATCCATGCTGAATAGGCCTAGAAATGGGCAACACTGAGGCCCCTTTTATGAAAATAAAGTATCACCAAGTCTGAACAGAAAACCAATACTGAGTTTTTTCTGAGCTGCATCCCAAGTTCAGAACAAAGTCTGGCCCAACAACAACAGCAAAAAAAAAAAAAAAAAACCCTCACCACAGACTTATTCATTCCAGGAAACTGTAACAACAGAAGATGTTACATTTCTTCCAAACAGTGGATTGTTATAGATTGTGTAAAAATGGACACTGTGTGCACATTGAGAGAAGATCAAAGCATCCTGTTAAGTGAGAAAAGCAGGCTCCCAAACAAGATATACTCTATGATTTCATTTTTATAAGGAAAAATGTTTATATATGGAAATTTACGTACTTGCATATATATGCAAGCGGAGAGTTAGAAATCTAGTTGTATATTGGTGAAATCATTTTATTTTTCTCTTTATGTTTACTTGTATTTCCTAATCTTTCCACAAGGAGTTCTATGGGAAATTTAAAATATATTTCATATTTAAAATGAAAAGAAAACAAAGCAGGCCCTCTCAAACGGACTCCAAAGCGGCCCAGCAGCCTGAGTTTGGACCCCCACAGGGAGGTCCTCCAAAGCCTGCCAACACCCCAGTGACAATAAATCACCCACCAGGCGACCGGCACTATTTCTAAGCACAGGACAATTCCAAGACATACAATCACAGGCCTTAGCACGCCCGCTCTTTGGAAAGGACGTTTACAACCTGGCCAAATAACCATGAAAAGATGTTTCCAACTGCAAACCAGCAGTGTCCTTAGCTTCTCCCTTTACCTCATCAGGCAGGAACCTCTGCCAAGCTCCCAGATGCAACCCAAATGCAACAGCTTGAGTTTTAACAATGTATTTGTCTGGCTTAGCTCTGAACAAGAGGCTGCCTGCCTTCTGTGAAGGGGCAAAATGAGCCTGAACAGGGCTCCCTGCAGCGGTCTTACCTCCCAGTAGTGTGGCCAACTCTGAATGGCAGAGCCAAGAAGACCTGCGTGCTCAACCTAGGAAGAGTTCAACAGAGGCTCCAGGAGGCCCTACCTACCTATGCACATGGATGTCCATTTGGGCCCATAAGCTGCTCTCACTGGCACCACAGGGAAGCATGGGAGGCACCCTACTCTCCCTACCTGATGTCATGCCTCAATCATCACCCTGATTTGAGCCACCCCTAAGTCCCTCTTGCAGCTATACTGGCCCCTACCTGCACTGGTCTCTCATCTTACGTGGCCTCCCTCCCACCTCTGCTCTACAAAATAGCCATCACAGCTTACTACAGCTCCTCATTTGGTCTCTTTCTCCCTAAAAACCCTCCAAAGGCTCTCCACTACTCTCAGGACAAAGTCCAAATTACTTAGCCCTAAGGGCCTTTTTGACTCTGCGTGACCTGGCCCTACTGCCCTCTCCAGCCCCATCTCATGACTCCAGGTTTCATACCTTCAACTACCACATCACATTAAAAACATTCTCCTTCACTGAGAACCTAACAAAGCCTAGATGTTCATGCATACCAATCCTTATACAGTTGTCCCTCAGTATCCACAAGGGATTGGTTCCAGGAGGCCCCGCAGATACCAACATCCACAGATGCTCAAGTCCCTTATGTAACAGGTGTAGTACAGCCAGCCTTCCGTATACACAGGTTTTGCATCTGCAGATATGGAGGGCCGACCGTAATTTCTCTATCCAGTACCTGGACATGTTGACTTGTACTTCCCACGTGGGTACCATCAAAACTCCAGTCTCCTGCTTCAGTAACTAGGCAATTAAGTAGCAGAAAACGCTGTATAAACCAACATGCAAAAGCCAGCTGGGTTTTCAATCAGTCTTGGCAAAGACTTGGCAGTCCAGGTAAGACTACCTTATAAGGAACTACAGGAAAGAACAAAATCCACACACCACTATACTGGATGCATCTGATATACCACCTTGTACTCTCTTGGCCTCACCTGCCTCCTGGGCCCTGAGGCCACTTGCTCTACCTCAGACCCAGTGAAGGAGACTGTGCAGTCCCCAAATCTCTGACTCCTCCTGCTACTTCCAGACTCCAGCGAAACACCACGCTGACCTCCCCAGGGGCTGCTGGAGGACCCTGGGAGTGCAACTGAGGAGCGAGCGTGGGGGAATTAACTCCTCCTGGGGCAACTGTGACCAATGAAGGACAGAAACAAGAGGACGTCAGCAGATAAATTCCCTCTCCAGGCCTTCACTGAGAAACTGTTCTGCAGCACGGGGCTTCTGAAGAGCTCACCCAGAGATGTCCTTCATGGCTGAGCAACTAGTGTATCTCTGTGCAGACTGGACAGCTTGCTAATGCACCACCTTGTATATGCTTCGCCTCCTTCTCGACCTCACTTTTATTTTCCCTTACCCTTGCTACTCCACAACTGTACCTTCTAACAAAGCGTTAAGTACTTAAGCTCTGCCTTGGGCTCTGTTTTCTAGGCTAAGATAACCACTATTCATATTTCCAAAAATCTTTCATTTCTACCATCTAATCCTCACCAACACCTTGTAAACTAGATAATCATCTCCATTTCAGATATAGATATATAAGATACATAACTGAGGCTGAGAGTTTCCTGCACACCTCACATGCTACAGGAAATTAATGGCAGAGCCCAGACTCAAATCCAAAACATACTTTCTACTATATATTGCTGCCTTCAATCCTACTCAGTAACATCTGTTGTCTTATAGCACAAGGACTTCCCAAAAGGAGGAGCCACACTTTGGCCTAGCAGAACAGGCCTGCCCAGGTCAGGGACTTTATTGTGGTTCACAAAGCAGCCTCATGACGTCCGTGGCTGGATCCCACCAGAGGGCAGACAGCAACATGGACCCAGAAGACAAAAACATGGTGCTTCAAGTCCAAGTGAGCAGTCACTCCTGCCCAGACATCACAGCACTCACAAATGACCGAATGGCCCAGATCAGGGCAAGACAGTACAGTCTAGTAGGCAGGCACACCCACCCTGGGGTCAGAGACCCCCAGAATTAAAGCTTAGCTCCACAATCACTTCCAGGCTTTGGGGCCTTAGACAAGTTACAGGGTCTCTTTGAGCCTCAGTTTTCCCATCTATTTAACAGTTAAAATAATAGAATCTGCATACCATAGGGCTGTTTTCAAGACTGAATAAGATGACAGATGTCAATGGGCAGCCTAGCACCAGGCACAACTTATACCAGTCAAGAGCACCAAGGGTACTAGAGGAACGGCAATAGACCTGAAGCAGCCAGCTTCCTAGCTGATCCCTGGAGAGAAAGAAGGTCCAGTCTAGGGGACAGTGAAGATGAAAACAAGACAGAAATTGAATCTCTTAACACTCCATGTCCCAGGAGTGTTAAGAGATTCAGCAGAGGGTGGAGTCAGGCGTAATGCAACATACTGACCATCAGGGAATAACTCTGGAAACTGGTCTATCACTGGCTCTAACTCTCAGCAAGGAAGGAAAGTTCTCTGGCAAAAACAGGTGACTGGACCAATACTCTAGAATCTCACGTATTTCTACGTCTCTGACCTGCTAACTCCGAGTTCCTACAAGTACCAGGCCTCAGGATCGCGGCCACACCCTGGGCCCTCAGGAATGCCGGGTACAGAGCAGGCTACGTTTTAGCAAGCACTTCATGAAAGGTCTAGAGCAGATGCTGGTCTGTGATCAGGCTCACATTCTATTTGAGCTGGGGAACTCACTACCCAAACATTTAATCCTCTGCCCTGCAATGACACCACTTGAACAAACACTCTCTCCTAGGTCTCTAAGACCTAGGTCTCCTCAGTCTCTAATCCAGACTTTTCATGCTCCTCTGCTCCTTCTGAGAATGAAAACTATATCCCTCATTCCACATCTCTAGCTAAAACCCCAGAGACCACAGGAGCCACCAGCCCTCTCTGCTCAAGAACAGACTGATGTCCCATCCTGGTACCCTCCAAAAGTTCAAACTGCTAGATTTGAGCAACATTTTCAAAGCTTAACTCTCACTCCAGCACCCTGTCTGGGCTTGCACGTGCCTGCATCACAGCATCTCCTGCCAACTTCCATCTGCATAGAATTAAACTCTTGAGAGATCCCAGGAGCCAGGGACACACTGGCCAGCCCAATGCACACTACAGCCAGCGTGGCCACACACTGGCCAAGGTCTTCCATCCAGTCTCAGACCCTCCCAAGGATGTGGGAGGGCAGAGTCAAAAAGGGAGGTTCTCTCAGGAAATGAGCAGACCCCCGATTCTCTCACCCCACTCATTCCTCAGGGCTGTACCCATGCGGTCTCTCCTTCTCACGAGCACTCACACTCTGAGCTCCTCCCTGGCACATGACCACCTGCCAGCGTGAAGCAGCAATATCAGAGAGACTGTGAGCCACCCATGGGCCAGGACAGTGCCACTGCCACTGCCTCCTTTCCCTCCTCCCTCATTCCAGCCCCAGGTACACTTAAAGCAGAAGCACACCACACAGGAGGTACTCCAGGAATGAACAGAGATTGGCTGTGGCCAGGCTAAACCAGTGACAAAGTAGGCACTCTCCTGGGCACACCCATTTCAGAGCATTGGACAGGGTAGAAGGGCCTATCACAAGCCACAGACAATACTCAGTCGCCACCATGTCTGCCTGCTGACCTCTCAGAGAACTAGGGTGGCCCACTATGACAGCATCTCTGGGATGAGGCCCCCAGCCAACACACTCCAACTCTGCTACGTGGCTTCCTTGGCTGCGCCACACAGTGCGTGGGCTTGGCCGTCTACAAATGAGACCCAAGGATAAAAGGATTCAAAGCCCAAACATTTTATGAGTAGGGAGAACTGAACAGAGAGGCTGGCCCTTGAGGCCCAGAATAAAATGAGAGACTGCACCCTGGAAGCTTCAGGGGCTGTTTAAGCACAAGCCAAAGGAAACCATGGTTCATTTAACGGAGAACTAAATCATGGAACCTGCTATCCCAGATGTGATACGGGCAGCAGCTTGCAAAACCATTCTATAAATTCTTAGGTGGACAGTGGATCTCTGCAAAATCAGGGACATTTGAGAATGACCTAAGCTACAAAGCAATGTTCCCCAACTCCTGCTCTCAGGGCCAGGATCTCTTGCAAAAGCACTGAGGTTGCTAAGCTTCAGATGGTTTACATCAAGCAGCACAAGCCTTAGGTGTCACTCTACAGCAGAAGACACCAGTCTCAGCCTTGGGAGGGGCTTTGATGTTCTTCTACACCACCTTAAAGGTGTCAGATTAGAAAACAGAGGCCAGGGGCCTCTGCCCTGAAGAAGGAGGGTTTATGCTGATCCATGTTTATGGTGCAAGGGTTCACTGAGCATCCTCCACATACAGGGCACAATACCAGGCACTGTCCTCTCACTTGAAGCTCTTTGGACAGGGTCCATGGGCAACTATTCCCTAAAGTGTCCCTTCCCCCATCACCTTGCTTCCACTAAAGTGCCCAGGTCTGCTTCCACTCACACACGCTGTTCCTCTGTCCGGCTTACCCTTTCTTCTGCCTTCATCTGACCACTCCAGCTCATGGGTCACCTCCTCCAGGAAGCCCTCTGGCTTGAAGCATCCTGTCCTCTACCAAGTACCCACAGTCCGGTGCTCCTTCCCAGCACAGCACTCACCACACTGCCCGGGGCCTGGCCTTTCCTGGTCTTCCAGTCTGCCTGCCCCACTGGGCTAGCAACTCCTCGCAGTTTCTGATACGCAGAAGGGTCCGTTTGTTGAATTAATTAACTAGTTACAAGTCTCCGCGCCTGCTGAGGCAAAACCATGCAGGTTAGAAAAGGATGTCTGGAGGGGGAAAAAACAAAAACAAAACTTTCTCATCCAACAGCCTGTCTCAATGGGCAGCAAGCGGGGCCAAGGCCGCAGACTCCCAGCCCTTTGGAGGCAGGATGGTGGACCTCCCTAACACTAAGCGGCCCCTCAGGGCCTGCCCGGCGCCCCTGCCTCCGCCTCCAACCTCGGGCAGCCTTCGGGCCAGGCCGCCCCTTCCCGGGAGCCTGACAGGCGGGGCGGCCACGCTGCCCGCCAGGTCCGGCCGCCCCGAGGGGACTGGAAGGAAGGGTGCGGCTGACCTCACCACCCTGAGCTCGGGGAGGCGACGCGGCGGCGGGACAGGAAGCCACACGGGTGTAGAAACAGAGCGGAGGTCGCGGGGCTGCGGCCCGGACGGCGCGACGCCCGGTCCCCAGCTCCCAGCCCCGCGCGGGCAGAAGGCTCGAACCGGCGACCCCGGCCCGCGTCCGAGCTCCGCTGTGGACCCAGGGGGCGGGCGCGCGGGACGCTCACCCGGACACGCGCCGCTCCCGGCTTTTCCAGAACCTCCCGCGGCGGCACCCAGCTCGCTCGGGCCCTCCTCCCTCGGCGGCTCCACCTCCCGCCGTCGCCGGGCTCCGCCCGCTT
>NW_020173499.1:839667-840074 GCF_003031525.2 Neophocaena asiaeorientalis asiaeorientalis | reverse complement strand
GCGCTCGCACCTGTGGGACTCGGCCCGCTCTCCTCCCCTGCCCCTGGGCGGCTGGAGAGGGGCCCACGACCCGATCCTGAAGCCGGTGCTGTCGGAGGGAGCATCCCTGATTGCTGGCCAGCTACCCTGGCCCCAGCTCATGCCCATTTCCTCGGTGGTCCTGCTGTATACACGGCTCCTACTGCTGCCTCCCCATCATCACCACCATCAGGTTACAGGGGGTGGGGTCACCCGGCCCAGGAGCTGGATTCTCAGGGATGGGGACAGTGGAGAAGGACCTTAAGAAGACTGGAGACCTGGCATCCACCCCCAGGGCCAAGTTCCCAAAGGGATTCAGACTGTCCCCAGCTCCTGGATCCGACACTCCTCCTGGGGGCGTTGGGGGGGGGGGGAGGGGGGCAGCCCGG
>NW_020173499.1:818860-839552 GCF_003031525.2 Neophocaena asiaeorientalis asiaeorientalis | reverse complement strand
GGGCGGGGGAAGGGGGGCACCCTGGATCTAACCTTCGTTTTCCCCAAGCCCTTACATACAACATGGGCCAAAAACAGTGGACACTTCTTTCAGCCAATCCAGGCTGGGAGGGAGTGAAGGTAGGGATGCTGCAAATCTCGGCCTGGGCTAGAGGAGTCCCTGGCGGCCAAGCAGGTTCCCACGCCTGCTCTGTGAACCTTCCTAGTCATGAATGAGGGGAAATAGTGTCTGAGAATCTCATCAGAGAGCTAGGCCAGAATGGGAGGTGCTCAGCCTCTGCCCAGTCCAGTGTGGGGATATTCCCTGTGGCACACCATCCAGGCTGGCAGCCCAGACCTGGGGAAGGCCTGAACACACAGAAAAATACACACAAGACACATAAAACACGGAATGAGCCACTGTTCTGCCCTTCCTCAGCCACCAGCTGACCTCCCCAGAGCTCAACTAAAACCAGACAGAAATCTTCCTGCCTCTGCTACATCCTGTTATGCCGCAGGAGTCTCTCTGTCTGCTCAGGTTCTCCCATCCTCTCCCCCTTCTTAGGAGCTTGTCCTGTGAATCATCCCTTCTCTCGCTTGAATGTTCAACCTCCTCTCCTCAAATGGATACATCCCTTGACCTGTAAATATTTTCAGGTCTCTAGTATGGAAACAAAACCCTCATTAGACCCCACCAACTATTGCAGTGTCTCTCTCCTTCTCAACCACAGCAAAATTCCCCGAAAGAGCAGTCTGTCCTCACTTTGCTCCCACCCCTCAGAACCCTGCAGTGGGCCTTCTGGCCTCCCGACAAGACCAAACCAGATCTCAACAAACTCTCTATAACCTCCAAGTCTAAATTCAACAGCCACTCTTCAGTCCTCATCTGCCAAAGCCCCCAGCAGCACCTGACACCCCAGCAGTGTTTGGCCACCGTCTCCCTTGAACACTTTTTTCCCTCTGTTGCCACTAACCTCTCTGGCCACCTCTGCCCAAGCATCTTCGCCCCCAGCTCACCCGCCTTTCCCTCTCTCCCCATTAGTCGATAAAGGTTGGGGGTTCCTCAGAGTTCAGGCCTAGGCACTCTACTTTCCTCTCCTCTTCCTATAATTTCTTCCTATACACAGATGACACAAATTTCTCTCTCTACTCTTGCCCTGACTCCTGAGCTCCAGACGCGTATGAATGGCTGCTGAGTCTATGTCTCCGCTGAGTGTCCACAGGCACCTCAATCACAACGTGCCCAGCACTGAGTTCATGCTCTCTCCCCTTCCCCCACCCCCATACCGCTCATATTCCCTGCTTCACTGAGGGGAGCCACCCGGCCACCTGCACCACCACCAGTTACCTAACTAGAAGCCTGGGAATCACCCTCAGCACTTCCCTCTGCCCCGTCCCCAAACCCTGTCCTTCCATATCCCACGTCCATTCAATTCTACCACCTAAATCCCTCTCTAATTCATTCCTCTCCATCCTCTTTCACTTGAATGTTTGCAACAGTTTCCCGGCTGACTGTCCCCCTCCATTCTTACTTCCTCCCGTCTCTCTTCCACACGGCAACCACAGTGACCTCCTCAGAATGCAGATCTGAACCCATCACTCTCAGCTTCATAAATTGCATTGTTCTTAGGAAAAGTCCTGAAAGTGGCCTATAAGGCCCGGCATGGTTTGGTCCCTGCTCACTCCTCTAGCCACACTGACATTCCCCTCCAGTCCCTCTGACTTGTCATTCTCCCTCCCCATTCCACTCCCAGGCCTTTTCACATGCTGTTCTTTCTGTCTAGGAAAATGTCCCTCCTCCCCAATTAAATCCTTCAGGTCCTCCCAGAGGGAATTTCCTCACTTCCCTGGCCAGGTCAAAATCTCCTGTAACAGCCTCTCATGTCCTACATGCTTCCTAACACTTGCCACAGTTGAATGTTCGTTTGATTCATGTCTGCCCCCCTCCCCCCACACACACCACTGGCCTGGGTGTATGTAAACAATGTGTGTTTTGTTCATCATGACATCCTCAGCAACTAGGACAGAACTGGACTCAATAAATATTTCATGATTATATGAAGGGATGGGTGTCTCCTTAATGCCTTGCTCCACAAAACCATAGCCAAAGTTCTGACTAAAACCTCCACAGGGCCTCAGAGTCCTGGACCCCACTCATTCCTCAGTGTCTGCTTCTATTCCTCTTCTGTCTCTTATAAGGATACTTACTGGACTTAGGACTCACCTGGCTAATCAGGATGATCTCACCTCATGATCCTTAAATTACATCTGCAAAATTCCTCTTTCTAAATAAGGTCACATCCACAGTGTCCAGGTATTAGGACATGGACATATCTTTTCAGGGCCACAATTCAACCTACTACACTTGACATGCCCTCATACCCTCCAGGGGCTCCTGGGCCCCTTATAAATCCTTGGCTCTTAGTTCTCCAGCCCAGGCCCACTCCAGACCCACATAGCATTTTCTTTGAGGCCACTTGATGGGTGAATTCATTATCTCCCCACATTCTACCTCACACTGCCCACACTTCCTTCCACCCCAGCATTTCCCATATCTCAGGAAGCAGAATCAACATCTCCTGGTCATTTCCATTTTCTTCCCCACCACATTCCCCCATTGTAGATCTTACCTAATAGATCGCTCAATCCATTTACTGCTCTCCATTCCTGTAGCCACAGCTCAAATTCAGGACACCACCATCTCTTACCTGGACGGTCCATCCTGGCCCACAGCTTTCACTCAGCTCCTTCCATCCTTATTTCACACCACAAGCAGAGTGATATTTTAACAGTGTGATTCTGATCATGTCATTTCCATACATAGAACCTCTCAAAGGTGTCCTTGCCACAAGGATAGACACAGATCTCACCAAGGCTGCCAATCCCCTTTATACAGCCCTGATGGCCTCTCTTATCATGTGTAGCCTCAAACTTGATGCTCCAGCACCTGAGGCGTTTTTCAGTTCCCTGACCTTTGACTGTGTCATTCTTCCTGTCTGGAATATTCCAAAAGGTTTTCCCTTTGGACCAAGCCTGAGCCAGGTCCCTGCATAGACCCCAGAGCTCCTCGTGGATGAATTTCATGCAGGCTATCTGACTCTCATGTCTACTTCCTTCACCACTTTGCCTTCCTAGGAATGGGGGCTGCTTCTGTCCTGTTTACCACTATGTCTCCAGCTCTAGCATAGGGTCTGGAATCCAGGACCTAGAGAGGGAGTGGGGAAGAAAAATACATGAACGAATAAATGAATGAATGAACATCCTCCACTAATGTGGCCTCCAGCAGGCCTCACTAAGCACACCCATTTTGGGTCACTTAATAAATCAACAGCCATCTTGAGCAGCCATGTCACACTCCTTTCCCCCAAATCTACTGTGTAAATAAAGTCACACCTCCCTTCTGGTAATGGCTCTACCCTATTCATTCATGCATTCATTCCACAAACATTTGCTGGGCACCAGTTGAGGCCCTGGCTGGAGATTCAGGGACCATGAAGATCAAAGGGCTCTGTCTAGTGGGGAAAACTGGCAGGTGAACAGAGACCCACAAAGCAAACTTACCCAGGGAGGGAAACGCCCAGCCATTTCCAACTGGTGACAGAAGGTGCTACCTGCCTAGTCCCAGTCTTAGAGACCCTTCCCAAGATCAGGTATGCACTGCCACCACTGACCCCAGCCTGGCCAGGGGCATTGCCAAATGAAGCCCTAGCCCCACACTGTCCCTAAGTGACAGCCCTGGCCAATGGCTCCTCAAAGCAGGCTAGACTTGTCTACCCACCACCCTCATCCCAGGAGAAGAACCTGGTATCTCTCCAGAAAAGGATGAAAAATATCTGTGCTGGTTGGACAGGTAACTGGATGAATGGGAGGGCAGGTGTGGTGCAGGCTTTCCCTCTAAACAGAGGCATCCTCAGCTTGCCCTGCTCCTGCCTTCGCCCACTCACCTGTGATCCCTGCCCTGGAGAAGAGGAAGGGACAGCTTCCACTGCCTGACACTGAGGCCTTCCTGACTGCTGATGGCACTTTCAGGGCCTGGCAACTACCACAGCATGTGGAAGCCTGGCCAGGGTTTATGAGCACCTGGTCCCTTCATGGGATTCCCCAGAGCAGGGCTCCCGGGATTAATGAATGCCGCAGAGGGTATTATACATACACATCTGTACCTTTCAGCATCGTCAGCAAAGAACTGTCCACTGGACCTTGGGACCAACCCTCCCCTCCAGGTTCCTCCTTTAGGGACCAAGAAAAGATTGGATGTGTCCCAATTGACCAGCACTTTTGACTCAAGGCCAGTGAGAGAGGGTGCAGCTTGAGTGGGGCCACCTAGTGGTGGCCTTACTGCTTCAGAAATAGGGCCTTGCCAGGTAGTCTGGTCTTACAGCCTGGTGTAGGACCCTGGGGTAGAGACAGAGAATCTGGCAGAAACCCCAGGAGCCTGCAATGCCAGCCCTGGACAGGGCCAAGTGGGTCCCCACAGAGTGCCCACCTGGTACATGCAAAAGATGAGGCAGGCCTCTTAGAATGCCAACAAGTCCCCTCCCAGCTGCCTCCCCCATGGACCCCTGCAGCCCAAGCAGAGCCAGCACAAGCTGGGCTGTCATTACAGGGTGGAGAGAGGCATCTGGCACCTCTGGGAACCATAATTATGCAGCAGGTCCAGGACAGGCCCTCAGGGTCGAGTCAGTGGGCTTTGACTTTGGCTTCCCTCCTCACCACACTCTCCCCACTTCCATCTTGAGCAAGGAGCTTCTGGGCTGGTGCAAATACCCAGAGGGCCAGGAGTTAGCTAGGTATGGTGCTTACAAATCTTGATAGTTTAATGCATACCGTGTAAATAGGTTTTTAAAAATTATTATTATTACAACACAGAAGTTCATCCCACCCCCACTCCCATCCCCATCCCTCCTCCCCCAGCCTTGGGCTGGGTAGGGATTAGGGATGGGTGAGGATGAGGTAAGAATGGGGATAGTTATTGGACATCTGACTTAGCTACTGTTTAAAAGGCCGAAAGTTCAGTGGTTTTACTATTTTTTTCAGGCCTTGTCAAAATGTCAGGAAGCCAGTATAGCAGAGGGTAGAGAAGTGAGAGGTGATGCTGCAGAGGTCCCGGGGCAGATCATCCCTCGTGGGCCCTCCAAAATGGATTTGGATGTCATGCTGAGGGCAGGGAGCAGCCACCCCAGAGTGGAAGCTAGGGAGGAGCAGGATCCCATTTGGGATCCAGGAAGAGCATCCTGCCTGCCTACTGTCGGGGAAGGGGGAGAAGGAAGAGCAGAGTCCGGAAACGACTGGGGACGGGGCTGGTGCAAAGTCTACATGACAGCTGAATGGCGATCTGAAGTAGGGAATGGCAATGCATAGAGAAAGAAGGGGGCAGATTTAAGAATTCATAGGGAGGTAAAACACGAAGGCTATGTTCATTCATTTATTCAACAAATATTTATTGAATGCTCTGCTCCCCATTCTGCACTCCCTCTTCAGGATGAGGCCCTACTTCACATCCAGAATGAGGTCTTTTCACCCTTGGCTCCCTCAGCCCTGCCGTTTCAAAGCAGGCCCTGCTAAAGGAAATCAGTGGCAGCCCTCAGAAAACACAAGAATGGGGAGCAAGTTGGTCACCCCCAGAGAACATACCAGCACCCTTTGGAGTTTTAGACTGACATGGAATCCTAATCACAGCGTCTGGTTTCCTCAGCTGTGAGGCTCCTTCTACAACAAGGTAACCACCCAGTTAATGATGGTCTTGGCACTAACTTACTAATGTCACCCTTCCTCTCCCTGTGCTTCATTTCCCCCTCCTATTTTTTAATCAATTATTTATTTATTTTGGGGGGTAAATTTATTTATTTATTTTTGGCTGCATTGGGTCTTCGTTGCTGCGTGTGGGCTTTCTCTAGTTGCAGCGAGCGGGGACCACTCTTCACTGTGGTGCGTGGGCTTCTCATTGCAGTGGCTTCTCTTGTTGTGGAGCACAGGCTCTACACGTGCTGGCTTCAGTAGTTGTGGCACGCAGGCTCAGTAGTTGTGTCTTGCGGGCTCTAGAGCGCAGGCTCAGTAGTTGTGCTGTATGGGCTCAGATGCTCTGCGTCATGTGGGATCTTCCCGGACCAGGGCTCAAACCCGTGTCCCCTGCATTGGCAGGTGGATTCCCAACCACTGCGCCCCCAGGGAAGTCCCCCCCCTCCTATTTTTAAATGAATGTACTTCTGCTCTAGTGCTACGTGTTTCTAAGGAGCCTTATATCCTTTTTTAATGAGATGGATATCCATCCATGAGTGACCCTAGCCCAGTCAAGTTGTACAAATTCTGTGCTGCACAAGCCTGGGGCTCCATCCACATCACAGACATTGTAGATTTGATTATTTATTACAACTTACCAGTAGATGGAAATAAAGTGAATTGCAAATGGGGTATTCTTTGCTGATTTGTAAAAAATCGCCATATGATTTGGTACATCTACCTCCACATAATCATAGAATCCTGAGTCACCCTTTTTGGTAAGGCCTTAAGGACCCCAACTCCTGTAGGCTGTCTCCTGTCCTCAACTATCCTGCCTGTATCAGCTCTGGTTGTGGCTCTGACTATCCCCCAGCCCCTTGAGTAGACACAGTCACCTGAACTTACTGGTGAGCCCTGTCCTCTGCCCGAGGGACACTGCCCAGGACTCTGACCCACCACAGGGAGGCCAAGGCACTCATTCCTCTGGATGCCTTGACTACCCCACACCACATCAAACACACTGCAGTACACCCACATCTCATATAAGTACATTTTATACTTCCCCAGTAAGAACATGGCTGAGTCACAGTTAACTAGTTTCCATGACATAATGTTATGTTTGCTAGCATTTAGTATTTACATTTTCTTTTTTGTAGTTTTCTACATTTTTTCCTGTCTCCATCATTTGCATGAACCTGTGAGAAGCTTGATGATCCCTGTGGCTCTAGTGCTGAAAGACAGAATGACTTGGCCACAGCCTTTGGTAGGAGAATCTTTACCCACTGGACACGCAGGCACACACACACATGCACACAGGGTTGTGCAGGCATGCACAAGCCTGTGGAACTTGGCCTCTCACATGAGGAGGAGGAGGTTCTGTGATCTGTACTCTGGCTCTGCCCTTAAGCTTGACTCTCTCTCACAACTTAATATTAACTTTGAAACAGAATCTGACTTATCCCTGACCTTGAACCAGTCAGCTGAAGCTTGGAAACAGAAAGATGTCCACTTCCATCATCTGCAGAAATCACACCCCCAAAGGGATCAGGGATGACTTGGACAGCGTACCTCCCTGGCTGAAGAGTGAGTGATCCAGATGGTGAAGGCACAGACATGGCTTTCCCACCGTGTCTAGCCATCAGACACTATCATGCATCAACAGTCTTGGAAGCAAGCGTTATTCTCTCATCCCAACAGTCACCCAATATCTCTAGGCCAGGCTGACCCCCTGCCTTCATCAAAACCTGGGGTTTTATCTTTACTCCATCCCAGGACAATAGCAGTTATCTGTGTCCCTGGGCTAAGATGCATGGGGCCTCAAAAACCTTTGGGAGAATTCTGCTGCTCTGGTCCTGCCCAGAGAGCTGCATCTGCAAAAATGAGGATGGCCAGCAGAGGGTGCATGGAGCCCACCATGGGCCACCCAGTTAAAGGAGCAGTCCCAGCCTTGCTGAAAAAGCTCTTCAGTTCTTGATCCCATGCTCTACCCCTCCAAGCTGCCAAGGTTTAACTGGGACCCTTGCCTAGAACTGCATAATCATGAGCAACTGGGGCAGATAGAGATGTTTACCAGGCCATAAGGAATGCCTCCAATGCTGGAACCTCTAGTGGTGGGAAAGGCAGGGAGGATGTTGGGAGGGTCCCAAACCCCTTATTCAGCCATGGGTGACCAAGGTGCTTCACATCCAGTTAAGTTGACTTGCAGCCTTGGGGGAGACTCAGGCCATAGGAGCCAATAGGCCTAAAGAAAAACCAAGGGCCAGTAGTGCAGTGAAGTTAGGTAAGGAGATGGGGGAGGCCACTGACAGGACTCTGAACGTACCTAGAATATCATGGCTCCTGTTGAGATAATTCCTTTAAAGAGAGGGGCCAGAGGAGAAGGAATGGGCAATCCTCATCTGGGTTCCCCTGATGCTCCAAGTGCTTCTGTAATAGGGCAGCTAATGGAGGGAGCGTTCTCCTGGTACCAAGTGTAACCTAACACTTCCCAGACATCGTCTGTGTTGGATGGCTTCTGCTTGCTCCTTCAGATCCCTGTCTCTCTCCCTTCCCTTGCTCTGTGCTCCTGGCTGCTTACCCATATGGATGACATCAACAGGTGCTCCTGCCGTGTGACTCTTGATTAGATTCAACCAATGGGGAGTACCAAGAAATGGTCAGCCAGAGGGAGGAAATGGACTTTGGGGAAGTTGCCTGCAGCCTACACTTGAGGGCCTGGCTCAGTGACCTACTCAGCCTCAGGACTGTCTTTGAGCTGCCCTGGCTATACTGAAGGGCAGTCAGGCTCATCTGCTCTAGAAGGGCATTCACACTGGATCACTCAGCCCGAGGACTCAGAAGCCTTCTACACCCTCATTTACCCATGTCAATAAATATTTGCTGACACCTTCTCTGTGCCCAGTCCTAGGTGCCCAGGGACATAGATACAGAGATGAGTCTGACAAAGGCGTCTGACAGAGCTAAAGGTTTTTTTTTTTGTTTTTTTGTTTGTTTGTTTTGAGGAGGGTCAAGGACACAGACAGGAAACTGACAATGAATCCTAGGGGTTGAGGGAAACTGCAGAAGGGGCATCTCACCTGCTGAGTGGTCAGGTAAGGGAGTGGGGTTTGGGTCTCCCTGAGTAGTCAGCCAGGGGGAGTATTGGAGGTCTGGGGGACAGAAAGAACAAAAGCTGGGGTGGGGGTGGGGGTGAGGGAATTCCCTGGCGGTCCAGTGGTTAGGACTCTATACTCTCACTGCCGAAGGCCCAGTTCAGTCCCTGGTCAGGGAACTAAGATCCCACAAGCCACGTGGTATGGCCAAAAATTAAAAAATAAAAAGGCTGGGGCAGGGGATGACTAATTCACATGGAAGCCCGTGGTGGCCAGGCAGGGCCTCATTCCACCCACTGGAAAGCTAGTATCTCCTGCTTGAAATTCACAGACCCCTACTAGCAGGGGTGGGATGGCATGGGCAGCCAGTGCCATTTTAAACTTTTGTTTAAAAACTTCTTATTAAGACATAAGTAACATACAGAAAACTATACATATCTTAATATATAGCTCAATGTGTTTTGGATATATATAAATTCATATAAGCATCACCTAGATCAAGATATAGACTATTTCTGCAATATCAAAAGGTTCCCTTGTACCCCGTGGTAGTCAATAAAATCTCCCAAAGTTGACTACTATTCTTTCTTCTTTCTCTTTTGATTATTTTTGACAGATTTTGAATTTTATAAAAGTGAACATATACACTATATACTTTTATGTCTACTTCTTAAACTCAACATTATGGTTGTGATAGCAATCCACCTTGCTGCTTTTGGTAGTACATCATTCTATTTCATTGTTGTGTGGTATTCCAGAGTTTGAATATAACACAATTTACCCATTCTATTGTAGGTGAACATTTGGATTATTTTTAAATAAAGCAATAAAGCTTTTAAATAAAGCTGTTCTGTATATGTTTGCACATGTATATTCTTAGCATACATTCTTATTTCTTAGTGGAAATAAACATTCATTTATGTAGACTATAAACCCAGGAGTGGAATTGATAGGTCATAGGATATGCATATATTTAGCTATAGTAGTTACTTCCAACCATTTTTCTAGGTGGTTGCACAAAATTACTCTCCCAGCAGCAATGTATGAGAGTTCCCGTTGTTCCATGCAACAATGTGGGAAATGCCCCCAGAAAAAGCCAGGGTAAGTGTGGAACTCACTACACATTATTCCCTTTCTCAAGGATCATAATCCTTCAATTCTTACCTGTATTGGTTGTTCTCCAATACCCTCAAATAGTTGTTCTTTATATTTTGTCCAATTTTCATAAATGTTTTTGGCAAGAGTATTAGTCTGATACAACCTACCACCATGGCCAGAACTGGAAGTCTTATTTAGTCCAATTCTGATGCCAGATTAGAAAATATTGGAAAGGGATAGGCCCCACTGGCCCAGCTGCTTTCACCTCCAGCTTATATTCTTAGACACCTGTGGTATCAGATCCACATTCTGAATTAGGACTCCCTATTTTCCTTCCTCTTCCTTTCTTCTTTTAAAATTTTATTGGATTCCAAACACGGGTGAGTAATTGGTAATAGACTTACTTCTCCACCTAAACAACTATAAAGCTAGATAAAACATTTATAGCAACTGATTACAGGCACTGGACATCAAATAGACTCAGTCCTTGAGAGAAAGGAAACACATGAGGTGAATTCCACATTCACTAAGTTCTTTGCCTAGGGCATTTTCCAAACTACGCAGACGGAAGTGGAGCCCAAACAGAGCAATGGTCTCCCTGAGTAAAGGAAACAGAGATCAGAGATAGAGGATACTGAGGTGGCTGAACTTTGGGGGCAGGGTATTAAAGAGGAGGGAGCTGCATGGAGAAGGAGCTCTAGAAATCTGCATAGATGCACTCTTGAGGCTTTGTCTAAGTTGTACATGTGCAAGGAAAGAATCTTTGAGGCCTGATGGATAAAAACTCTGAGTCTGTGAACTAAATGGGGATTCCAGAGTTAACACAGTGCTGAGACCTGTTCTGGTCAGAGTGGAAAGACCTTGCTGAACACCCTGAGCATTTAATTAAAATCTTAGCAAGTCCATACCTTAGGAATAGGGCTACTCTAGCCATACAAAATGCGTTAGTTTTACACCTGTTCTAACAAAGCCTCAACAGGATCAAATTAATCCTCTAGTAGATTTACTGCCTAGTGGAACAAACTCAACACTCTATAAAGAAGAGCATAGTCCAGACTCTCAACAATGTATTGTCCACAATTCCCAACATACAATCAAATATTACCAGACATATGAAGAAGCAGGAAAATATGATCTATAACCAAGAGAAACAATAATGAATAGAAACAGATTCAGAGATAACACAGATACTGGAATTAGCAGTTAAGGACTTCAAAACACCTATTATAAATATGTTCAAGAATTTTGAGTAGTAAGAGGGACATAACAAATGAACAGATGAGCCATCTCAGCAGAGAAGTGGAAACTGTAAAAAAGAACTAAATGGAAATTCTAGAACTGAAAAATATAATATATAAAATGAAAAATTTACCAGGTGGTCTTAAGAGCAGACTGGACACTGCAGAAGAAAAGTTCAGTAAACTTGAAGTTAAGTCAATAGAGACCATCTAAATGGAAACATAGAAAAAAAAAAAAGGACTGAAGAAATGTGAATAGAGCCTCGGTGAAGTGACCTGGAAACAATATCAAGCAGACTAGTGTACATAGAACTGAAGTCCCAGAAGGAAAGGAGAGAAAGAGATTGCAGCAAAACTTCAAAAGAATAGTAACTGAAATACTAAATTTGATTTTTAAAATTATTAACTCACCATCCTCCAAATCTTAGGATAATAAAACCCCAGGTGGGATAAACACAAAAAAACCACGTCCAGGCACATCATAATCAAATATCTTAAAACCAAAGAGAACATCTTAAAAACAGTGAAAGAGCACAAACACGTTACATTAAGAAGAGCAATGATAGGAATGAACATTTACGAGTCATCAGAAGTAATGTAAGCCAGAAAACATGGAAACAAAAGACGATATATTGCATATTAAATATGCTATTAAAAGCAACCTAGAATTCTATGTCCAGAGAAATTATCTTTAAAAAAGAAATGAGAAATAAAAATATTTTCAGGTTAAAAAAAAAAAAGCTGAAAGAATTCATCACCAGTGGACCTGCACTATCTGAAATGTTAAAGGAGGGGACTTCCCTGGTGGCGCAGTGGATAAGGCTCCACGTTCCCAATGTAGGGGGCCCGGGTTCGATCCCTGATCAGGGAACTAGATCCCACATGCATGCCGCAACTAAGGAGCCCACCTGCCGCAACTAAGACGCGGCGCAAGCAAATAAATAAATATTAAAAAAAAAAAGAAACGTTAAAGGAAGTTCTTAAGGCTGAGGGGAAATGATACCTGATGGAAATTTGGCTCTAAACAAGGGAACAGACTTGTAATAAGTAAATATAAAATATGTTTTCTTGTTTCCTAAATTATTTAAGAGACACCTGACTGTTTAAAGCAAGAATAACAACTCTTCATTATGGAGTTTATGACATTTGTAGAAGTAAATGTACAACAACATAGTAAAAAGGAAGGGGGGGTGGTAAATGGAAGTATATTATTGTAAGGTTTTTACATTGTCTAAGAAGCAAAATTTACCCTTTTCTTCTTTATTTTTCATTTTATTATCTTCATCTTTCTAGTTATAAATACCATACAAATTTATTTATATAAAATTAAAACACTGTAGAAATACATAACCTGGAAAATGTAAATGTCACAAAACACTATCACCAGCAATAACTCTCAATAGTTTGCAGTATATTGCTTTGACTGTTTTTATCTATATATAACAGAAAGCCATATTTAAAGTATTTATCTTGATGAAAAAGACATTATAAAATATTTATCTATAATTTCTTTCAGCCCTTTTCTGTGTTTAAGTATATGAATAGTTTATAAGAACACTCAGATCAGAAAAGCTGAAACATAATTTGTGAATCAGTTTGGAAGTCATTTTATAGTATGGAGAAGTATATAGTATACAGGATTATAACCATACTTTTTGTATAGATAATAAATGACTCCAACATGTTTATCCTCTGAATTAAGATGTATCCTTTACCACATGCTATGAGCTGTCTTGTTCCATTGATATATTTGTCTTTTCCTATGCTGCACCGCACTCAATTACTTCAGCTTTATCACATATTTCAATGCCTGTAGGGCAAATCTCTGGTTTTTGTCCATATTTACCCTTCCTGTTGATCTTAGAATCATCTTGCCAATTCTCCTCACCCAAATAAATTTTGATTAGAATTACTTTGAATTTATCAATTAACTAAATGTAACATACTGAGTCTTCCAGGAACATGACATATGCCTCTATTTATTTTGTTTTCTTTTCTATTTATCCTAGAGCAAAACTTACATGCCTTCCATGTGCCCTAAGTCAGTTTCTAGGTATTTCTCATGTGTCACTGTTATTGTGAATGGTAAATTGTTTACATCATATTTTTTAATTAGTTGTGACTTAATACTTTTAAAAGCTATTAAAACCTGTATACATATACGAATATACCTTATTCTGCTCCATCTGACTAGATCCCTCTACTAGTCATAGTAGTTTTTCAATTGATTCTCCTGGATTTTATGAAGGCACAACCATAATAACATCTGGAAATAATGACCCTTTTGACTCTTTCCATTACTTATTTTTTTTTACTTATCCATTATTTCTTTTTTTCCACCTTATCGTCCTAGTAAGGACCTCCAAAACAACACCGTACAGTAGTAGCAAAAGAGACATTATTTGGATCCTGACATTAATGGGAATTTTAGAGTCTTAAGTCCAACATTGCCTTTTGGTTTCTAGTGTATGTTATTTAAAGTGTTAACGTTTCCTTCTCTTCATGATTTTCTAACTGTTTGCTGTGAGTGGCTGGTGAATTTTATCAAATGCCTTATGAGATGATCACAGTGCTCCTTTTTTCTCTTTAATCTATTAATCAATGGATTTTATAATGTTAAATCAAGCTTGCAATCCTAGAAAAAAATCGCCAAGTTGATAACTATTTTATCATACTACGGAAGCCACTTTGTTATATTCACAAATTAGATGGATCTGCCATTTTCTCTGCAGGGGGCTGCCTGGGTGTTAGGATAATAAATAGATCTTAACAATAATTGTGGAAGCTCTCCATCTTGCGCTGGCTCTGGAGCACCACCGTTCTCAGAGGGAGAATGCTTGTGTTCCTTATCTGGGCCAACAATGCTTCATGCTTGAATGCCCAACGTCACAGCTCTTTGTGGTCACTTGTTTTAATGCTAGACACAGCTACCTCTCAGGGCCTGCTGGTTCCAGAGTTCTGGGCAGGGCCCATTCCAACACTCAGTGCATGTCTAGTCCGGACATGCCATTTTCCCTTCATCTTCCCTGAGTTGAGACGGTTCTTGCTTAACCCTCAGCACACAGAATGCTCATTATACATTCTCTACGAGCAGTCCTGGCTTCTTGTGTGGGAGAGGCAGCCCTCTACACCCCCCGGCCCCACCTCCCCTGTTCTTTGGCAAGCCTACCTTCCTGGAAATACAATGATCTCACAGGCAGCAAACAATCTGATCCAGTGTCCTCTCAGCGGGGGCTCACATCACATATACACTCTTTCCACTGTGGGCGGGTATAAGAGATGTGGGGTGTGAGGAGCTCAGCCCCCAACACTGAGGGCTCTGCCCACTTCCCACTGCTGAGCCTGGGTCTGCACAGCTATGGACCTAGCCTTGGGAGGGAAAGTAAGTGGGAAAGGATTTTTTTGAAAATTCTTGGGAGGCAAAAAATAGCCACCCAGGACCTGAGGCTCACTCATAGGTCCTGCTCCAGTCCATTCACCCCATGGGCCTGGAGAAGCCTCAACCCAGCTTCACCCTTCCAGGCCTGTATCTGGCTCTTTCTGCTCTAATCCCCGTGGCCCCCCACACCTGGTTTCCCACACACTGGGGCCAGCTGGTGACTGCTGCACTCTGTGGGCACAGCTCTGCCCCACTCTCCCAGCAACCGGGGTGGTCAGGCTCACACCAGGTGGCCACAGCTGGGGTGTCCCATTGCCAGGCCTGGAGGTGAAGTCAGCCTGAACAGTCCCTGCCAGCCTGTGACTCAGCCACTAGAGGCACCACAGGCACGACTTGGCAGAGCTGCGCTCCACGGGGCAGGGAATTTCACCAAGACCAGCCAGTGCCTAAAGTTGCTGGTGCTGTAGTGGGGTGGGTGGTCCTAGACATAGAAAGGATGCAGCTGGGAAGACAGGCTGGAAACAGGGCCATGCTTGCTGGACTCCTGAGGAAGGTTTCACGGCTTCCACCAATCTCACTGTGGTCCCCAAGACTCTTGGGTAGCCGGGGACAGAGGCCAAATCTATACCAGTAAGAAAACTACAAGGGGTAGGGGCTGTTAAGGTTCATCTCGAGGAGAAGGACTAGGAAGACTAGAATTTAAATCTCTGAAGTTATCTCCAAATGAGGCTACACATTTTTATGTGTGTTACAGACATTCAATTGTTTGATACTCAGGCTTTAAACAATGCCTGACCTATAGGAGGCTCTCAAAAATATTTGTTGAATAAATGACCAAAGCATAAATAACATATGCCATGATTCTTAAAACACTATTTTCACATTTTTTCCATTTTTATTTCACTGAGAGCTTAGAAATATGCAAGTGGCCAGGACCACTCCTGCTCTCCCTGAGTGGCCTGGGTGTCAGCTCTAATGGTCAGGAAGAGGAGGAAAGTCCTCAGCCAGGAGAACAGAGTATCCTGGCCAGGTCACTGCCAAATGTGAGTGTCTGTGGATGTGTGGACTAGGGTAGAGCTAAGCTGTGCCAGGAGTCCAGGCCCAGGGAGCAAGTCCCAAGTTGACAGACAAATAGAGGTGTGTGTCTCAGGAGCCCCAATGATTAGATTCCTGGGCTGCTTCCCATGCTTGTTTCCTCTCTGTCATGCCTGCACCTTTG
The DNA here is from genome assembly GCF_003031525.2 of Neophocaena asiaeorientalis asiaeorientalis. Classification (NCBI taxonomy): domain Eukaryota; kingdom Metazoa; phylum Chordata; class Mammalia; order Artiodactyla; family Phocoenidae; genus Neophocaena; species Neophocaena asiaeorientalis. The sequence goes on along the minus strand of NW_020173499.1, from coordinate 823,830 downwards.
GTAGAGCCTTACCTGCACCTGACAGCCATGTCTCTCCTCCTGAGCTGCAAAGGGAATAGTCCTGCTTATGCTAGAGCATGGTAATGATTGGGCCAGGGCCAAGAGCGTCCAGGGAACAAAATGAACAGTCCAGTTGCTCCCTGATCCCTCTGCTGTTCCGCCTGGAGAAGCTGATTTGTAAAAGGAGGTACTTTCTCTGCACAGGGACCAGTGTGGCTGGCTGATAGAAGCCTTCAACTCTCAGGGGAAGCTGGAAATTTGAGAACACCTGCACTGGACTTCTATTTTGGGGCTACAGGTAGAACTGAGGCATTTGGTGCTAGGAGAGGCTGGGTGATCTAGGGCAGGCTGCCTGCACCCTCTGGTCTGAATGAGAAGTAGGAGGGAGGGTAAGATGGGGGGTGTCCTTGAGGCAGGGGCTGAGACCATGGTGGCTTTGTAAGCTGCTTTCCTGAGGCCCCAGTAGCACAGCACTCAATTACATGGGCCTCACCGCCACCTCCCACAGCCTGTTCTGTCACCTCCCTGCCTGGGCTGGGCTGAGCTGCCCCTGGCTCTCCCACCTGTCTGCTGCTTCCCTCCACTCTTCCCAACACCCTCCACTCCCAGGCCTCAGGGCCAGGGCCTCCCTGGGCCCAGCTGGGTAAACCTGCCCCGCCCTGCTGCGTGGCAGTCCCTTTGTTGGGTCCCAGAGCAGATGGGTTTTCTCTGTAAAAACAGAGACAAAGCAGGTCTGACAGGGGTGCTATTGGGGATTGCAAGTATGACTGAGACACATCTAGTCCCTGGTGCAAGGGGCATGGCAATGTCACCAATGCAGCGTCTAAACCCCTGATCAACTGCTTAGAAGCTATGTGAGCTTGGGTTGGACGCTCACCCTTTCCAAGGCTCGGTTTCCTGAAGAGAATTGGTTCTGCTTTCGTGTCCGCCCTGGAATCTGGCTCTGGGCCAGTAACTAGGCTCCAATTGTTAGAATTGGCTTTCTCCCTGTTTGGACCTTCAGAGACCGGTTCTCTCTAGAGCCTCTAGCCTCTCAGCCCCCAGAGGAGGTGCAGCAGAGTGGGGAGTCCCCACCACACCTCCAAGTCTAGCGAATCAGGTCTAGCTAGACACACAGCAGGCACTCAATAAGAGTTTGCTGAGGGATCGAATGGCACAAAACTAGAGCTGGGAAACTCCCTTTGTCACAGGCATGCCCTCCCCTGTGTTCTGCTGCACCAAACGCAGCTCAAAGGCCAGCTTTGTTGCCTCCTTGACTAGCCTTGTCATCCCAGGATATGTGCGGCATCAGATCCTCAGCCAGCCCAAAAGCTACACCACCCCAGACCTTCCTTTTGGATGTCGCCTGGTGCCCATGCCCCTGGCTGCCTTCACCCCTTTCAGAGCCCCTCAAACCTTGCCTAGGCCTGCCTTGCTCCCTACCACTGTGGCGCCAAGCCCTGGCCCTGCAGAAGGCCCACGTAGCCCCTCCCCATCCAGCCCTGCCACAGACTGCTGTCCTCTCCACCCTACAGACTCACAGGTTCCTAGCCTTGACCAGCAGGCCTCTTGGAGAGCAGACCCCAAGGAGGCCAGAGGCCATGGGACCTGGGAGTTGGGCCACATTAGGCCACATTAGACCACACTGAAATGAGGGCTTCTCAGGTTCTTCTTTGGCTACCCTCTGAGCCCTGGAGTGGCCAGTACTGGGGAGTGGGCATCCCATGAAGAGGAAATGCCCCATCAAGATTCAGATCCCCTTGGAATCCAAGCTAATGACTGAAGGGAGAGAACTCGGCCTTGAAGGAAGGATGTATTGGCCTGAATGGAGCAGATTCTACCCAGAGACCTGTGGTCACGGGGCCAGGACAGGGCAGGTTAGGGTCTGAGCTCTCTGGGCAGCCCCTGGCACCTCACAGGAAGGTATCCTAAAGGGCTGCTCCATCAGCTTCACTACACACTCCACCCAGGGCTGCTTCCAACTCTGGATGGTCCCCGGGGTGGGCCTCAACCTCAGCCTGAGGTTGTTCTTGTTCTGGTCCTTCCCTCCTGCTCACCCTGGGCTCAGTCCCAAAGGCATCTTCCAAGGGCATCTGCTCCTGCTGGAGCCTGCCAGTCCATTGGGGAAAAAGCATTGTAGTTTCTCCCGACCTTGGACAGACCTGGCCACACACAGCAGACCTAGGCATAGTGCCCTGAGCTACTTGGGGCTCCCTTGAAAGACAGGGCCACTGAGTGTGCCTCCAAGACAGCAGGAACAGAAGTCTTCCCCCTCCTGGGCCCCCTCATGCCCTCCCTGCCTCTCTCTGGGCTGTGGCCTGGGGGTGAGCTGTGATAATAATTCCCGTAACGGTAATAATATTGTTACTAACACATGTTTTTGAACACCTTCTGTGTGCCAGGCTCTCTGTGGGTGCTGGGGAAACGTAAATAAATAAGATAGACACAGTCCTTGTCCCCATGGATGCCTCTACCACAGTGCTGGGCAGGCATAGGCCATGGCATATGGAAAGCACCCAATACGTTTGTGTTGAATGAATAAAGAATGCATGAAATGAGCAGTCTGGTTATACTCAGCAGCACAGATGCCTGGTGGGGTGTGCAGTGAACAAGTGAAGGCCACTAGGGCAGAGGTGAGGTGTGACTCAGCCACCACCATCCCCACCTTGGAGAAGGCTCCCAGACCCTGTAAATTGTCCCATGACCTGGTGCTCCAGCATGATAGAGATTCAGCAATACAGCAATCCCCCAGGAACAAGGGCATTAAGTGTGAAAAGGAAATTCTGAGAGTTTCCTGGAGGGAGTATTGGGGATACATTTGTAGCAGCTTGTCTAACCTGCTGTCCAGGATGCAGGGTATCTCAGGAATGAGCCTACAGTGTGGCCCCTAAGAAGGGCGGCTTCCAGTCTTCAGGAGCACAGCCTTGTCCAGGCCTGTGTCCTGTGGGAGGGTGCTGTCAGAAGTGGGTCTCTGATGTCCTCTCAAGACAGGGATGCCATCAAGGACCCACTGTGGGGGATGACTGGCATGGACCCTGGAACTACCCCAGAAACTGCTCAGTGAAATGGGGAAAGTTTATTCGCCTGATTCTAGAAGAGCCACTCCCCACCACACCCCTGTCTTCAACCCTCTGCGAGAAGCCTTCAGAGATGGATTACACAGCCCAGATGCTGAAGGGCTAGGAAAGTCATACTCGGGAGGACCACTTCTGCAAGGGGGTGATACGCTCCCCCACAAATGAAAGTAAACAGGAAGGTAATGAAGGGACTTCATGACGGTGGGTGGTGGGGTTGGCAGTCCCTGTGGGTGTGTAAGTTGGGAGAAGGAAGCAACGTCTAAGGAAGAGTTTCAGGAATCCACTATGGGATGCCTTGGGCAGGAACTTCCACAGACTCGTGAGGTCCCCCTCCCCACAGCAAAGCTCTGCACCATTTTCATTCACCACGGCTCTTGGAGTCCCGATGAGGTTTCTGACCACCCAGCCATGCTGTGCACTTAATCCTTGGACAGTCAGTGATAGTGATAGTTGCCCCCAATGTTCACATCATTCAATGGGGTCCAAGTCCTGGGGAGCCTCTGGCCTAAGGGTTCCCAAGAGACCATCCAGCAGCCAACTCTCTTACTGGCCCTTCCACTCGGTCCCCGTTGAGCCTAAGTCTGTACAGAGCTGAGCAGAAACCTTCTCCCTCACAGTATTGAGAGCCCAATGGCTGGCACTCCTTGGATATGTACACATACACACACACACACCCCCATATACATCCTCCCACACACACACCACTGCCACACACACCACTCATGATTCTCTGCCAGCTGAACAGACAGTAGCACCCCGTCTCCCAGAGAGGCATCCATATTCCACCCTGAAGGGCACCCGCAGGGTACCCTAAGTTTGTGCCTCTCAAGCGTCCTCCTTCTTGAGGTGTTACAGATTCCATAGACACATCTTACCCCATAACCTGTTAACATCCCAAGGGCAGCATCCATAACAGAACTTGGACAAGAGGGCACACAGGGTTATCAAGAATGGCGAAATTAGGGGCCCCTCAGGGTCTGGAACAACAGATAGTGCCGCCCTGATGTAGCCAGACCAGAGTGTCCAGGAGGGTCTGAGAGTGGCAAGTGGGGCCCTGGCTAGGCCATGGCACCTGCAAAGGCTGTTCCTGGAGGACAATGGTTGAGAGTGGAGAGAAGACTAGGGAGGGTCCCAAGAGAAGGGCTGCCCCAAATTCCACTCCCCTCAGTACTTCACACACCTCCAACGTGGCACAGCCAAGACCCCAGCTACCCTAGCTGCTCCTTTTCTAGGTAGCCTGGGGAAACAAAGCTCCTTGCAAGGGAGGAAGGAAGGGGGTCATGTACACAGGGATAAGGCCTAGAAGGACAGGGCAGCTGGAGAAGGCCTGAGTGTCCTGGGGAAGCAATGACACCTGGAAGGACAAGACAGGGCACCTTGCTTCTAAACTCAAGTCAGCGGTCACCTCTTTCAGAGAGCCTTCGTGACCTCTCCAAATGAGGTTGGGTACTTTTTTGTTCCTGCTCCCATACTTGGCACTGCCCGCTGTCATCCTGGGTCTGTGACACTGGCCCAGGCCTGCTCAGGCCCAGGGCTCCCCATCAGTGCTCGTTCGCTGTTCAGAGAACTCCTCGCACTGAGGGGTGGGGTCGCAGGTTTGTCTGCCAGGACCTTGAGGAGGTTTCGGAGCAAGGCACGGCCCCATCCCCCATCTGGGCTGCCCCTGCCCCCCATCCTTCCCCGGGCTGGGGCGCCGCCCCGCAGAAGCGACTTCAAAGGGCCAGGCTTGAGCTTCCACAGCCGGGCTCCGGTCCGCGGCCCGCAGAGCGGAGGCCGGGGTAGGATCTCGGACGTCGGGGCCGTTCCAGTCCCGGCTCCCTGAGAACCTGGCGGGGGTGCCGGGCTGCAGGAGGCCGGGGCTGAGGGGCGGGTCCTCTGAGCCCCCCGAAGTGGGAGGGTCGGGTCGGCCGCGGG
>NW_020173499.1:804408-818629 GCF_003031525.2 Neophocaena asiaeorientalis asiaeorientalis | reverse complement strand
GGCTGCGGCGGCGGCGGCGACGGCGGCGGCTCCTCAGTGTCCGGCTCAAGCTCCGGCCGCAGCTCCGGCTCGCGATGCCCCACTCGGTGACCTTGCGCGGCCCTTCGCCCTGGGGCTTCCGCCTGGTGGGCGGCCGGGACTTCAGCGTACCCCTCACCATCTCGCGGGTGAGTCCAGCGGCCACAGGGCGGCGGGGAGGTCCTGAATCTGAGACCCAGTCCTTACAGTCCGTCCACCCGGGACCCGGATCCCCGACGTCCTGGAGGCTCGAAGGCCAAGGGTTGGCCTCGGTGACCCACAGGCTGTAGAGGAGGCTTCCAGGCTGGGCAGCGTCGCCACAGACCCCTCCCCCTCCCGCTGGGCCTACCTGCCCTTATCCCTTGAAGGATTCCCCCCAGGAGTTCACAAACCAGCCTCCCTGCTGGCCTCATTCTGGGGGACTCACTGCAGGCAAAGTCATGGGCCAGAGATCTGGACTGATCTCCAGAGGCCCAGAGATGCTGCTTCGACTGAACCCAGCCCGAAAATTTCAACCGAAATGACTTGAGAGACTCAGCTTATCAAGGGTCCCTGCCAGTAGAGCTGAGTGATCCCAAGGAGGTCTGGGGTCCTCTCTGAAACTGAAGAAAGAAAGATCCATCCAGTTCCCCACTCTGGTTTTGGTCAGTCTCTCATCCATGACCTCAGTTGTCCTAAGGGGAAGTGACCAGGAGGAATTTTTGGCTTCCAGGGAAAGGGAGACTTGACTATGCAGTTGTGAGACCCCCTTGCCACAAGACACACAAGGCCAGGGGCCAGGATAACCTCCACCCAGTTCCTCAAGTTTCTGTGGCCATGCACTGCCCCAGGTTTAGGCAGAGGAGGAGGAGGAGGGGGCGCCACCCCAGGCGGTGGCTAATCTGAGGAGGACAGAGGAACAGAGGACATGACTCGGGCCCTGTCAGAGGGGGGTGACCAAACGGGGAAAGACAGGATCCTGGCCCAGCCTTGGGGTCCCATATTTGAAGGGCCAGAAGACGGGACTCAGACGCTGCCCCTGGGGGTCCCAGGCTAGGGGACAGAAGAGGAGAAAACCTAGGCCCTGCCCTTGGGGGCTCCCAGTCTTAAAGGAAGAGAGAAGGGGACCTGGGGCCATCCCTTGACCCCATACAAGCTGCTCTGGTCTTCGGGGCCCTGTATCGGGGGAACTGAGGGTACCTTCCCCCCAACCCTTCCGCCACCTCTCGCCATGGGGGCTGGACCAAGCTGGCTGGGCTTTCAGAGTCTTCTTTCCAGTTTAGGGGAAGGGGTGGGCACCTGGTGGAGCATGGAATCATGGAATCCCGTTTCTGGGGGCCAGGGTGACAGGCAGGCCCAGCTGTCCTGGGAGGATTCCCACATCTGCCCTCACCCCATGGCCACCAGGTCCTTTGGGGCTGAGTGAGGTGGGCCTTCAACACATCCAGGAGCCTTTCATCTCCCACTTCCCTGAGAGAGCCCTGCTGGGGGCCTGGGTGTGTGTGTGTGTGAGAGAGAGAGAGAGAGAGAGAGAGAGAGAGAGCGTGCACATCTGTGTCTGCCAGTGAGTGTCATGCTGTGTGTCCACCACCAAGGCAGGCTGTTGGGGGTGCTAGGCCAGCCGGCGGGCCAGGCACCCTGGGCGTGAGGCCGCTGACAGGCTAAGTGGCAGCGGCTGACGGCCGCAGGCAGCAGGGAGCAGAGACATCTGTTGCCCACGCGGCTGCCTGCTCGCCGAGGAAAGGCCTCCACACGTCACAGCGGCAGCAACAGCGGCGGCCTTGTTTGGAGCTAATCGGGATGCAGGCCGCTGGCAGGCAGACAGGCTGGAAAGGGTTTACCAGGAAGAACACCCCCGCCTTGTCCCCCCAAAGTCTCAGAGCAGCAGCTAAGGCCTGAGGAGCCAGGATGGCTGAGCCTGGGTTTGGGTGGGATCTGGGGAGATTTACGGGGCTGAGGAGACACAGGCCACAGCTTGCCCAGCAGGTACCTCAAGGGCAGGTCTACAGACACTGATTATATGTGGGAGTGTCCTCACCGAGGGGGTTCAAGACCCGACCCCTCCCATGCTTACGGGACTTCCCCCACCCAGTGGAGACAGCCACACTCAGACAGAGAGGAGGCTGGCTGCCTGGCAGAGCTGGGACTATGCAACCTCAGCCCACAAAGCCTCTGGGAGCCCCCCCAAACATTGCCCAGGGCTCCTTCCTCACAAACTATAGTGACTACTGGCCTTGGAATCCTAATGGGTTGTTGCTACCAGGTCCCTAGAAGCTAGTGCCTGGAATGAACACCACTAACTGTGCGCCCAGCTCCCTGTAGGGGCTTTTTGCCTCTAGGCCAGGTGGAGTGACACAGGGGCTTTAAATGTCGCTGCTCTAGGTGAAGGGGCTGGTTCACGCTCCAGCCTCCCAGCTGACTTCACCACTCCCCTCTCTCTTCCTTCTGTCTTTATCCTGCACTCAGCAGCCAGAAGGATCAGCCTGAATTCAACTCTGTCCTGCGATTTCCCTGTTTAGAATCCTCTCGCCTGGGCCTACAAGGCCTGTAGGTCTGGTCCCTGCTTTTCCCTCTGATTTCATCTCTTCCACTGTCTCCTCACCGATATTTTGGTGATATTTTTGCCACAGGAGCCTGCTTTTACTTTCACTCCCAGATGAGCCATTACACATGCTGATCCTTCTACTTGGGACACTGTCTCTCCCCTCACTCCCTTTTGCAGAAAAGCACACTGGTTAAGAGCATAGCATTTGGAATCGGTTGGTCTGGACTGAAATCCTAACTCTGCCGTTTATCAGTTGAGTGTCCTGTACTTCTCTGGACCTTGGTTTCCTCATCTAGGAAATAGGCTTGCCTTGAGGACTAATGAAACAATGCATGTAAAGGCAGTTGGAAGAGTCACGGTTTCCTGGCCTCATGCCCTCTCTGACCAGAGCTCCCAAGCTAACGGAATTGGCAGAGTCCCAGCCACCCCTGCTTTCGAGAACTTCCTCCACCCACAGGGGCCTGAATGCACCCCTTGTGCTGGCTGAGTCATCCTGCAGCTAGCCACCCCCCTGAGGAAGAAGACTCCTCTCCAGCATGGGGACTGGGGCAAAATGCCCCATCCCCAAAGCCTCTCTTTCTTCATCTGAAAATAGGAATGAGAACAGCCTCTGTCTCATCAGGTGGTTGAGAGGTTGCCATGAGCTAGTTATGGCTAAAGCACTGAGCCCAGGCCATGTCACAGAGCAGGTATCCGTGTAGGAGAGGGGGCCTAGAGCAGGGCCTTGGGGGGAGGGTGGGATGGTGCCAAGTGGGTGCCTTCCCTGGGAAGACAGGCCTGTGTAGGTGCCCATGCCCTACAAAGGAACATTAATGGTGGGCTGGTTGGCTGAGGGTAGCATGCTCCAGAAGAACGTTCCTTGGGGCAGCCTATTTCAGGGCAGGTTGCTTGGCAGTACCCACACCAGGACTCCAGCCAAGGAGCTGCCAGCACCTCAGCTTTGTCCACTCACTACAGGGAACTGGCTAAGCTGAGCCTGGCCAGGCCTCCAGGAGCTCCCACCCCAACAGGGACAGTGCCACTGACAGCTCTTGAGCCACAGCTTGAGAGGCTGGGAGGAATGAGGGTCCCTAAAGTCTCTTTCCAAAGGCTGTGCTGGGACCAGGGACAGGGTAAAGGATGTCCTGTTGCCTGAATTCCCTCCCGAGGCTGCTTACTTAGGCCTCCTGTGAGCTTGTTCCCAACCTCATGTGGCACATGTCAAGGGACCGGCATTGTAGGAGGCTCCAGATGTGGACACTGCTTGACCCTCTGGGATCAACAGTGGCACTGGGGTGGCCTTTGTGCCTGTCCTCCAGAGGAAAGGGAGGTGAAATTGTGACCCGGGAGTGCAGGCTGGCAGCTAAAAGTAGATGGCCCTCGACTTGCCTGGGGAGGTGACAGCACAGAATGAGGCACTAACAATGTTAGGGGAGAAGAGTGGTAAAGGGGGTGCACAGGGTACTGTGGGACCCCAGAGGAGAGGCTTCCAGGAGAAATGGCCTCTGCTGAGAGCCTGAGACCTGAAGGATGAGGAGGCGTAAGCTGGTAATTAGGGTTTGGGGTCAAAGGAAAGTGTGTTCCAGGTAGAGGGAACAGAATCTGTAGAAGTGTGAAGGTGAGAGCTATCTGGTACCCGTGAGTACCCCCTTGACGTTCAGATGGTCTGGATAGAGTGTGGGTGTGTGGAGGTAAATGTGGAGGGGTGGGGATGAGAGGAAAAAAGGTCACTAAGGGTTTGAACATCAGGTCAAGGGGCTACTATGAGGTCTGTCTGGGTGGGGCAATACAGCGTACATGCGACATGTCCATGCTTTGTATCTGCTGGAGAGCACATATCCTTCTGTGTCCCTTGCATGTATGTAGGCTGCAAGAGTGACATCCCATTTGTCCCAGCCCAGAGGAAGCCCCTCTCATATGCCCTTCATACCTCACCAGACCTCCAAGTGCTGGAGTTGGGCTTGTTTAGAGCAGAGGCTTCAGCAAAGCCGTGTGGGAACTCAACTTGCCCACCCACAGGTCACATTGGCAGCAGGGCTACACTGGCCCAGTTCTGAGGTTGGAAGGGGTCTAGAACAGAGCCCACAGCAAGGCCACATAATGACCAATGTCCAGCCATCTGGCTTGTCCATCCACAGGTTCATGCTGGCAGCAAGGCTGCCCTGGCTGCACTGTGCCCTGGAGACCTGATCCAGGCCATCAATGGTGAGAGCACAGAGCTCATGACACACCTGGAGGCACAGAACCGCATCAAGGGCTGCCATGACCACCTCATACTCTCCGTGAGCAGGTACGCACAGGGCAGGCTGGGCCAGGATGATGCGGGTGAATCAGGGGAGGCTCGGTTCTGGGTGGCCAACATCCTGGGTGAGCTGGGCCTCACACAGCCTCTCTGCTTCAGTTCCTGGCACCCCACTCCTATGGAGCAGCACTTTCACAGGGGTTTGACAGGCACTGTTTGGAGATGCAGGTGGCTTAAGAGAGGAAGAAGCCCCCATTTAACCTATGGCTGGAACTATGTTGGGGGACTTATGGCAGGGGGTAGGCAGCCCAAAATCAGGGCTGAACTAAGACCTTGAGTAGCCTCAAACCGGGGGTGAGATGTGTGTGATTTCAGTCCTTTTCCCACCCATGAGTGACAAGCTTGATGACCAGTTCAAAGAATTTTATCGTTCAACACCTTGTTTAACTGTCAAACCAACTCGATAAGGTAAAACCTAATATAGTCTCCACTTTACACGTGAGACAACTGAGACTCAGAAAGTTTGGAGGGTGCTTCAAGTCACACAGCAGAGCAATGGTGAAGCAAGATTTGACCTCAGGTCTCTCTCACTCCCAAAGACTCCATTCCTTCTGCTTGACGGCTGACCACTTCTACGAGCCCCACAGCTGCCCTGCCTCAGCTGTCCCCACTATGGCCCAAACCTCTGCCCTGCTTAAATCTGGATGCTGTGGACTGTGTAATGCTATACTGCCCATCAGGAAGGGGAGGATTGGGGGGTCACCAAGCCCCATCTGTGCCCTGGACATGCTCCAGGATGGAAGGTCTACCTGGGGCATCTCCAGCCTTGCTCAGGCTGATGGCAGTCGGCTGGGTCCGGGCTGGGCGGGATCTCCCTCCCCCTGTCTTGCCTAGATCCGGGGAAGTCAGACATAACTGCTCAGCTCTGCCACGTTCACTGTTAACAGCGACTTTCCATGACCCCATGTGGATGTGTGTAGGTGAATCCTCCCCAAACCACAACACGGCTAACCAGGCCTTAGAGCCAGCAGGGCAGGGTGTAATCCATGGGCTCAGAGCCGTTAAACATGGTGGGAAGCCTTCTGAAGTAGCCCCCCCCATTTATGTCTGGCCCAGGTCCGTGTTGAAGTCAGGACCCCTGACTCTGCTCTTGGCGCTGAGTGGGCCCAGCTGCAAGTCCAGGGCCTTGTACACTCCACCTGGCCCGCAGTGAGGAAGCTCTGTCCTGGGAGTTCAGCAGAGCTGGCCCTCTTCCAGACTTTTTGGGCTCTTAGGCTCACCAGATGACCTCTGTGAGCCTGGGTTTCCTTCTCCATAAAGCAGGATCACATTCATCACCCTCTCTGAGACCGAGGTACAGGCTGGCTGGGGGAAGCATCAGCACTGCTCTGCCCACGAGGGGCCTCTGAGGCCACCCAACTTGGCTGGGTTCCTGGGCCCTGATTCACCTCTGGCCTTGACTCTGCATGGCTGAATAAGGGAAGCCCTGATAGTAGTGGGACAAGGGGCAGGGGAGGCTCACAGGGGGCCTGATTCAGGAGGTCCACAGAGGGAATGATGTCAGGGGAGGGTAGCAGGGTCGGGGCAGGGTGGAGGTCCCCCTTGTTCCCTCCTTCCTTCCCTGGCCATTTGTTCCAAGCCAGGCATGGATGGAGCCAGGGGTCCACTGACCTGTTCCACACTGGGTATTTGAGCCCCCAGATGCTGCCTGGCCATGGAGCAGGTGAGAGCACACTCTCTCCTATCACAGATCTGGGTTCTAGTCTCAGCTCTGCACTTGAGAACTGTGTTGTCCTAGTGATTTAATATCAGACCCCTTAGCTTCCTCAACTTCAAAATGGGCGATCTGGGATTGAGTGAGGATGACATACAGGGTCTGCTCCGTCAGGATAAAAACCTGATGTCCTGTCCCCCAGCCCCCTATCCCTAATTCTCACACATGCAGATTCTGGGGGATCAAGACACAGGGGCCACCTTGATCTTCTGGGCCAGCATCTCTTCTCCTGGGTGCCTTCTCACCTGCAAGGCCTCTGACCCTGCTCTCTATCCTGCCTGTCATGCCAGGACTTATGCCTGAGCCTCCAAAGACAACCCCCAACATGGGGTCTGTGGAAGATTGGCCTGGTGAGCTGCTTGGAGGGAGCTACTCTGTGCCAGCACTCCCAGAGCTCTACCTAGGCCAGCTTCCCTACCTGCCCTCTTGCGTACAGAGGGCTGTACTCCTCCAGACTTCTCCACAGGATGAAAAGTGAAGTAAAGGCCCAGCTTCCCCGCTATGCTTACTTTGTCTGGAACTCAGAGCCAGGTATCCAGCAATCCAAGCTAACCCATAATTTCTGGGCATGTTCTGTAGGTCCAGGACCTTCCTTGCATCAGCTGCAACCCTGGGGCCTCTGGTGAGGTCCCTGTCACCTATTACATGGGATACAAGATGGATTTGTACAGCCCACCCTTTGGTGGGCTTAAAGATGGCAGATGGAGCTACCTGCTCAGCCTAAAGTGTGGAGACCTGGGGGTGGAGGTTGACACATGAATAAGCCTCTCATTCCAATCTTATGCCTTTGGGCCACTCTGATGGCTCTGGGTACTTTGTACCCTCTGATCTTCAGACCGCAGGCTTGTACTTCTCTTCTGGGCAGGACTTCAAGGAAGTATAAGGCCAAATAGCCACACAAGATGTCCTAGGTTTATTCCAGCAGAGTTCTGAGTGCATAGAGACCATAGTTAGAGCTGTGAGTTAGGGCAGTCAGTTGGGAGCCTGGCTGAGGGGGCTAGAACCAGATGCCAGTGGGGGGTAGAACAGCAGAGCCTTGGGGCCACAGGCCTCTGAAAGGCTGTGGAGAAGAGAGGTAGCCTGCAGGGGACCAAGGAATGGGCAATGGTGAGGAAGAGCAGAGTGAGTGTGGACTACACGTGTAATCAGATTGTTAAAATCCTCTGCTGAGTGGGGGGACAGGGGCAGGGTTGAGCTGCTAGCCCAGTGGTAAGACCCCTGAGAAGACCCAGGAGGCCCTGTGGGGCAGAGTGGGGACATTATTCCCCTTTGGTATAACCAGTCTCACTCACACCCACCTGCCAATCCGGGGTCCACACACCCTCCTGGCCTGCCTTCTCACAGGACTACTCAGTGGCAGGACTGGGCCCCAGGCCTGTAGCCTCTCGGCCCTGCCTGCCCCCACTTATGGCAGGTTTATGATGTTTTTCTCCCTCCTGAGTGGTGTTTGGCTTTTGGTTTCTATGGCGAAGCAGGAATTTCCTAATGGCCTGTTTCCCATCTGGGCTGGGCAGACATTGATGATGACTCTGCCAGCGGCAGCAGTAAGGGAGGTGCACCCCTCAGAGCCTCCATTCCACTTTTCCTAGGCCCACGGATGCCTGACTCCCAGGCCTCATCAGAGGCTGTGAATGGAAGCGGGATGAGTTGATGGGCTCCTAGCTGATCAACGTGTAAGGCCTGGCTTGCTCCGCCATGAGCTTGGCCCTCTTTATGCTGAGCTTCCATAGGCCACAGAGAGGGTGGAAAGGTGGGGAAGCTGCAGGGCTTCCTTTCTAGGAACCAGACCAGAGGGGGAAGGAGCAGCTGGTGGAGAAAGGGCACACAGCCTACCCCAGGTGAGTGGCAGATCTAGAGTTGTGTCTCCTTGCCACGAAGGCCAGCATTCTGGCGCAGGGGAAAGAGTTGGGGTAGTATCCTTATCCATGCAGGGTACCAAGCCTGGTCCTGGGTGGCCCTGGGCCCAGACCCCAGCGCTTCTTGGTCCTAGTTCCCAGGCATGGTGGGCTAGTAAGCAGAGATTTCTGACAATCCTAATTCCTGTCACAGGCCTGAAGGCAGGAGCTGGCCCAATACCCCAGAGGACAGCAAGGCTCAGGCACACAGGATCCACATCGATCCCGAGGCCCAGGTATGTACATATATATACCACCTGGCCTGGCCTGGCCTGGCCTAGCTCAGAGCAAGCCCAGAACAGAGAGGCCAGGCCTTGTCCATGGGTTTAACTGCATTGGATGTCCTCACTGTGGTTCTCAGATGCCCAGGTCAGAGACTGAAGCAGAAGGCTTCTCTGGGCTCTGTCCATGCCCCATCAGGGGCTCCCAAGGTGACAGGTACCTGCTGTGGGCTCTGTCAGTACTCTAAGCAGTCCTGGATTCTGGGACAATAGTGCCTGTGGTGGGCAGGGACTGGGCCAGGCCTTGGCTCAGGGCTACCACTTACCCAGCTGGGTTTCACTCTGTCGCCCAGTGTTGCCAGATCAGGAGGAAGTCACAGACTTGGGGGAGGGGTGGGGGACAGCCATAGGCTGTGGAGTGACCTCAGGCTATGGGGCACTCTTCTGTCTCATCCTACCCTTGGGCACCTACCTGGCCAGAGCCAACCTTAGAATATAAGGCACTGCCTTGCCCTCTCCAAGACTGAAGTTTTCTCCTGGCCATTCCATGATCGCAGCTAGCAGACCTCAGGCTGCAGGCCTGTCTGCTCATTCACCTTTCTGTGTATGACAAGAGTCACAGCTATGGTGCTGTCCTCAAGGAGCGTGAGGTGGAGCCAGGCTGCTTTAGGGCCTCATTTTGCCATGGGCTTGAGGGGTGGCCAAGTGGGCAAAGCTGAGGTATCCAGAGTGAACTCGTTATTTCTGGGCCACTGAGTTTGGGCAAGGTGGAGACTCGACTGGTCTATGATGGAGCCAGAACTTGGGACCCAGCATGTGGGACCATGGCCCCCAGGGCCTGCTCATATCCACTGTCTCTCCACGGAGGCTTTGCTGTACCAGAGGGAATGATTTGCCATGGCCTCTCCCTCACCCCCTATCCCAGTCCCCATCTTTCTCTGACATTTGTTCCCTACCTTGCTTTTGCTGGCATCCCTGAGGCCAGGTGCTTACCATACGCAGGGAGTGCCCGTTCTGGAAGGGGAGAGGCACCTAGCAGTTCTGGGATGGAAGAAGCCAGGGGTCAAAGGAGTCCAGAGTAGGTATCTGACTCAAGGGGTCAGAGAGGGCTCCCTGGAAGAGGGGGTATCCAAGCCAAGACCTGAGGGTCTGGAAGAATAAGGGAGGCAAAGGGGCATGGAGAGAAGTGTGCCACATACAAAGTGAAGCACATACAAAGGCCCAGAGGTGAGATTGTGCGCCGTAGGTTCAGAGAAAAAAGTCCTAGGGGTGGCAGGGGGCAGAGGTGAGGGCTGAGGGCACAGAGAGGCTCTCGGTTTCCTCTACCCAGGACCTCAGCTGTTCTTGAAGAGATTTGTGGCCACATCTGGGTCTCAGAAGCTTGCTCTGGTAGTTCCATGGACCCATGGGGACAGGGGCTGGGGGGCATAGACAAATCACCCAGACTTGACATGGACGAAACAGGAATAGCGTAGCACAGGCCCCCAGCTCGTGTGTGAGCCCAGCTCTCGTGTGTAAGTACCAAGATGGATAGGACAAGGGGGCCTGAGCTTTGGAATGTGAAGCTCAAGTCTGTTGAGTCCTCCAGGAGAGGCTCTGGGCCAGTGGGGCTGGGGGCTGGAGAACAGCTCCCTCTGTCCCACACTTTCCCTCACTGACCTCCTCAAGGGCCAGGCTGTGGGGCTCAGGCTGGAAGCGGGGGGATTTTCCACAAGCAACAGGGCAGCCCCTCAGCTGCTGCCCCCCTTTCGTACTTAAAAGGTCATGAGCTCCATGGAAGGGGGCACAGAAACACCCACATCCAGCCCCTGTAGGGCCGTGTCCTCAGGAACACAGATACAGGGCCCATTGTCTCCATACTGCTCCCAAGCTCTACCTGCAGCGGGGAGGGCGGTGGGCCCAGCTGGAGCCATCACAGGAGGGGAAGACGACAGCTGGCCCTAAGACCAGCACAAGGTACCCTGGCACTCACCAACTGGCCCACCTTCCATATAGAGTCCACCTTCTAGGCCCACCATATAGGCCCACCTTCCATATAGAGTCATTGGAGTCTCCTTCTCTCAGCCCTTACGTGGGAACACAGCCCAGAGTGGAGGAAGGATGGTGATCAGAAAAGGTTTCCCGGAGAGGGTGGCATTTGAACTGAGAACCAGATGATAGGTTAAGGCAAGCCAGGTGCAGCAGGCAGCGCAGGACTCAGCCTGTCCTCTCCAGACCAGCAGGGAGCTGGAGCTTGACCTCTGGGAGGTGCCACCTGCTCACCTGGATTTAGTGCCCACCTCTGTCCAAGTTGAGTGTCCTAGATTCTGACCACAGTCATGCTGGAGCTGATGAGCAAGCTAGCAGTTACCCCATGCTGCTGACTAGCCCACTGAGACTTCAACAACCAAATCGGCAGCTGGCGGGTACTCAGACACGGGGAACACATGGTACCAGGCACACCATGGAGAAGGGAAATCCAGGAACGGGGGCTCAGGAATGCCCATGACAGCCATTCATCCAAAAATGGATGTGTGCCAGGCACTATGCTAAGTGCTTTGTATGCAACTGTCTCAATTTTATCTCCACGAGGAACTTATGATAGAAACCATCATCCCCATTTCACAGATGAAGAAACTGAGATTCAGAGAGGTGATGTAACTTGCTCAGTGAGCGAGTGATAGAGCTGAGACTCAAACCAACACTGAGGTCACCATGTGTGTCCTAACCACTGAGTTCAGACCTAGAGAGGCTGCTGCATGGGTGGCCATGGGAGGGGCGGTGGCTCTGATGATCCTGCAATAAACTCCCACACCCTGCTGGGTGGGGGTCAGTGAGGGCTTCCTCCCTCCAGGTCCCTCCAGCTCCCCCTTCCTGTTGAAGCCTGTTCTGTACGGGGCACAGCCCTGCCCCCATGGCCCATAGCCCATCTGGTCCCCATTAGAGGCCAGGCCAGCCCCGGCCTGCCTGCCCTGCAGACACATGTGTGAGAGTGCTCAGGTTTCTCAGAGGCTAAGGCTAAAGGTTTTTGTGCTGCTGTTGCCTCGTTGATGGGGGCCCACCTGGGCAGTGAGAGACCCCCTCTCCTTTGTCTGTTGGGGTGGGAGAAGTTGGGACACCACCCCCATTCAGTCACTCAGCTGCTAGTCTGCCCATTCCTCACGCCCCTGCCCAGCTCAGAGCCTGTAGAAAGCAGCAGCTTGGGCAAAGCCCTGCAGGCTCAACTGTGCCCCAGCTGGAGGCTGACCGAGTCCAAGGCTTGCTCTTTCCCTCTAGGGTAGGCATCCTTTCCTCCCCACCTAGCATCCCTGTTCACACTGTAGAGGGGAGGAAAG
Organism: Neophocaena asiaeorientalis asiaeorientalis; assembly: GCF_003031525.2. NCBI lineage: Eukaryota > Metazoa > Chordata > Mammalia > Artiodactyla > Phocoenidae > Neophocaena > Neophocaena asiaeorientalis. The sequence continues at coordinate 806,662 of NW_020173499.1, read as the reverse complement.
ATTTACATGTCACCTCCCAGACTGAGGCTGAGAACAACTTCATGGCCTGGGCTCTTGGGCCCCACCCCAAAGTCAGGCTGCTCTGGCCACCAACTGTGTCATGGAGGTCACCATGGTCATCCCCAGCATGATCAGCACTGGCTCCGAGTATATGTAACTGTGTCTGTGTGATTAGGTGTATGTAGGTGGAGGACTGGCTGGTGCCTATGTGTTGCCTTCATGCATGGGTATGTCTGTAAATGTACTTGTGAGAGTGTGCATGCCTGTTATCACACTGCTGAGGGCAGGCTTGTGTGCCTGCAAGCGAGGGGCAACATGGCCCTGCAGCAACAAAGATCTGAGGTCCCAATTCAGAAACCACGCCTGCAGAGATTCTGACCTCTTCTCATGGACTGAGGAGGCGTTTTCAGGGCATTCTTCCTCAAATGTTTCAGCCGTGGCCATCAGGCTGGCTGTGGGGTGGTGGTGTGGGGAGCTTTGAGCCCTGGCCAAGCCTTTGCCCCTATCTGCTGTGTCTACAGAAGGCCACCTATTTTGGCCTGGGAAGCAGGAAATGGGGGAAAAAATACAGGCCTGGAGGGGGCTGACCTCACAATGGTACCTTTAAACCTCAGCCTGCTCTCACTAAAGGGTCTTGGGACACAATGATTGATGACCCTTCCTGGCTGCAGAACAGGAATTCCTTTTTTGCATTCCCAGCCATGGGCCCATCCAGTACCCAGCACAGTTCTGACAGGGAAGAAGACTTGGTATCAGGACCACCTCTGCAAGGAAGCCACACACTCAGAACCAGACATGCTGGCCTTAAAAATCTTCTTGGGGGCTTCCCTGGTAGTGCGCAGTGGTTGAGAGTCCGCCTGCTGATGCAGGGGACACGGGTTCGTGCCCCAGTCCGGGAATTAAAAAAAAAAAAAAAAAAAAAAAATCTTCTTGGGATGGTCCTGCCCCAACACTGTCCCCCATGGGCACTGGTAGTCAGAACCACCACAGGGCTCATGAGCCAACGTTGAGTCTCAGGGACTCAGGTTTTTGTGTCTGACTTTCCATGAGCATTTCTCATTTCTGCAGGGATTGAACCAGGCCCAAGGCTCAGCCATTCCCCACAAGCCCCTTCCCTGACCGGACACCCGAGCAAGAGTAGCCAGCCAACACCCAAGAAGGCTTGGCATAGCAGGGCAGGGGTGGGTGTACAAGGAATGGCCAGAGGGCCTACCCCAGAGGTCTCCCAGTGCCTCAGGCTCCTCTCTCTCCTAGGATGGCAGTCCAGCGACAAGCAGGTGGCCCTCAGCCACGGGGCTTGGGCCAGAAGATGGCAGGCCAGGCCTGGGATCTCCTTACGGGCAGCCACCTCGCCTCCCAGTCCCTCACAATGGCAGCAGCAGTGAGGCTACTTTACTGGCCCAGTTGGGCACCCTGCACGTGTCTCCACCCCACAGGTAGTACAGAGGCATAATCTTTGATGCCATACCCAGATCCCATTCTAATCCCCGAGCCCTTAAAACTCACACCAGGTCCCATCCTGACCCTTAACACTTGATCCTTGGGTCTCAGCTGATTGCCTTCTGACTCATGAAACCACACCAGACCCTTGAGCTGGCAGAGTGAAGACTGGTACTGCAACCCTGTCCCTTAGTGCATCTTCTTTCGCCCAGCACTGACCTGGCCAGAGGCCTTTCGCGGAGCCGCGACTGCGGAGTAGACCTGGGCTCAGAGGTGTACAGGATGCTTCGGGAGTCGGCCGAGCCGACGGCTGCGGAGCCCAAGCAGTCAGGCTCCTTCCGCTACTTGCAGGGCATGCTAGAGGCCGGCGAGGGCGGTAAGATTTTACCTCACCCGCCTTCCCGATCCCTGAGGTACCGAACTCCGCGCCCCCAACCAGCCCAAGCCACGCCTTTGCGACCCCACGTCCGGCCTCCCGGCCATTAGCCCCGCCCCCCGTGTCCTCAGCGCGCTCCCACACACCTCGCTGCGCCCGGGCTTTCTCATTCCCACCCAACCCCTGTCGCCCTTCCAACCCCCATCCCAGTCTCTTTGCCGGTGGCTACGGAAGCAGGGCCCAGCCCCACACTCCGCAGAAATGAAGTTTTTCCCTTTTCTGACCTCCGCACCGGGCTCTTGCCAATCGTGCTCTGGCTTTCAGGGGAACGGCCCGGGCCTGGCGGCCCCCGGAACCTCAAGCCCACGGCGGGCAAGCTAGGCGCTCCGCTGAGCGGCCTGCAGGGGCTGCCGGAGGGCTCGCGCTGCGGCCACGGCA
>NW_020173499.1:686987-804334 GCF_003031525.2 Neophocaena asiaeorientalis asiaeorientalis | reverse complement strand
CCCCTCCCGAGGCCCTTAGTGGGGGCGTGCTCTCGGATCGATCAGCCCCTGACGCTGTCCTCTCCGATCACCCGTCAGGGGTACCATCGTCAAGGCGCGGGACAAGCTCTACCACCCCGAGTGCTTCATGTGCAGCGACTGCGGCCTGAACCTCAAGCAGCGCGGTTACTTCTTTCTGGACGACCGGCTCTACTGCGAAAGCCACGCCAAGGCGCGCGTCAAGCCGCCCGAGGGCTACGACGTGGTGGCGGTGTACCCCAATGCCAAGGTGGAACTCGTCTGAGCCGCTCCCGGAACCTCCCGTCCCCGCCTCTGCTTTTTTTAATGTCCCCGCGCACCCGTGTAAATATGTTTACGTGCTGCCTCTCTAATAAATTCCATCTGCTTGGCCTCAACCGTGTCGGTGCCCTGGCCTGCCTCCCTCCAGCACAGGCCATGGCTCCTGAGTGCTACACCTGTTCAGGTGCCAAGCATTTTCTTAGGCACTGGGTGCAAGGGGGAGCGAGACAGGTACTGTGGTGCCCTCAAGGAAGCCACAGCCTGGGTGGATGGCAGACATGAATCACAAGGGCAGTCCTGTTAATAGGGAAGCGAGGTGTGAGGTGCTAGAAGGGGGACGTCACGCCAAAGGGTTTGACCTGGATGGAGTCAGGGAAAGTGTCAGCAGAGAACTAAGGGATGAGGGAGGGAAGAGCTCTACAGCGTGAGGAACTGTGTGCAAAGATATGTCAAAGGCGAGCACAAGCAGCAAAGGCCCTGTGTGGGCACCAGCACGAGCGCGGGCGGCCCTTAGCAGCTGCAGGAGGGACTGCCCCGCGGCGGTCCACTCTCCCCACCAGGGAGGGGGCAGGGCGTGTGTGTGTGTGTGTGTGTGTGTGTGTGTAAGTAAGATTTTAGTAGAAAGAAAAGAACACTCGCCTCCAGAGTACACGCCACTCCTTCTCCGAGGCCTGGCCTTTCACAGCTCGGTTGCACACTCCTGTAGAGACTCGCACTTTTAAAAAATATAAGTGATAGCAGAGTTGGTGAATTGTAGCTGTTCGCACTCGATGACGCATCCTGGACTCCGGGTCACGTGGATCTACCCTCTCCTTAGGCTGCTCGGAAGAGGAAGCAGCCTCATTTATTTAGTGAGCCCCGAGTAATGGACGATTGTGCTATATTCAGTTTTGTACTATCACAGACCACAAAAGACTGTTACTGTTGCAGCAAAAATAGAAATCTGATAAACAAAGAAAATAAGAAACAATGAGCAGGCTGGGGAAACAGCATAAACAGGCCTGAAAGAATTAAGCAATCTTGGTTATACTTCAGCTGTTACTACTAACAAACACTTGTCCTTCACAAAGCTAAGCAAAACCAATTACTCTCTGATTCCATATGAATTGTACCCTGCACCTGGCACTTACTCTTGCTGCATTCTCTTGTAGCAAATCACCCCTCTTAGCTGTTTACATTTCAGAGAGAAGGTCGCAGGCCGATAACCCAGAGATGAACAGACCCAATTACCAGGCTGCCTGACGCCAGCAGTAACTTTTAAAATATTGGAAGAAGAAGAAGAATGCAAGACATTCACCACTTTGATCCTTTTCACTTACCGTTTTCACTTCCCTGAACTGCGGGCACAGTTCTTGAGGCGCTGCATGCTGTCTTCCCTTGTGCATGGAAGAAAAATAAAGCCATCTCTCTCTTCCTCTAAAATCTCTGTCTCTGTATTTCTGTTCGGCATTGGTGCACAGGAAGCCGATATTTCGGCAACATTACCAATTCACACTCTCACCATCAGCACGTGACAGTGCTCATTTCCTCATGCTCTTGCAACACAGGGTATTACCAGGTTTTTATTTTTCATTTTTGCCAATCTGATAAGTAAAATGCGATATGTAGTTACTTTAATTTGCATTTCTCTGATTACCAGAGATGAGCATTCATTCAACAAACATTTGTTGTGTTTGCTGGTGGGTGCTGAATGAACATGGAACAGAATGGTCTTCTCCCTCCAAGAATTCCTCTAAATCTTTCACTCATTTTTCTGAGGATTAACTTCTTAATGATAGATAGGAACTTTTCATATTTTTGCAAGAATCTTTGTTACTGGACCCTATTCCACTGAAATATTTTCTTATTATTGAAACTATCATATTGATTTAATTATTACCTCTTAAAGAGTTTAATGTGCTAATCTCTCCTCCTTGTTCTTCGTTTACAAACTTGCCAAGGTTATTCTCATACATTTCCAATTGTCCAGAGATTTAGACTCAGTATCAGGCTCTGGAAAAACAGACAACAAACCCCTTTGAACCGTGACTGGGGTTGCCCTGATTCTAGAGACTCACTTGGGGAGAACTGGCTAGAATCCTTTCCTCCCAGAGAATACTGTGATCTGTGCTTATTCTGCATTTATTCAGGTTGATGAAATAAAAATTCAGATTTTAAGGCAAGACCAAAAAAAATTTAAACATAAAACTTTTTCTCTGCCCTTTAGCCTCCTCCCTCCCCCTAGTGTGCACTGCGCAGCTTCCATGTGCGTTTACTAGACCTCCCCAATGGCAGAAATACCTCCTCAACCATAAATATCAATTTTTCTCCTGGTGCCAGCCATGTAACTCTTAGAAGGTAACATTCCTTTCTCAATCCTGTAAGGGGTCATGATGACACACCTCCACTTGCCTTGTATGTGCCTACCTCTTTGGTGAACTTTATGTACAATGCCAGTGTATAATTTCCCTTAAAGATAGTGATTGGTGCAGAATGGACTGGTCAGACGACCTGGGTAAATAAAATACTGGGCCACACCTAGTGGAAGTTCTTAGCTTAAATACTTACTTATGACCTTATTAATGTTACTCCATATATTTCTTCTTTTTTTTTTTTCTTTTTTTAACCGGTACGCGGGCCTCTCACTGTTGTGGCCTCTCCCGCTGCAGAGCACAGGCTCTGGACACGCAGACTCAGCGGCCATGGCTCACGGGCCCAGCTGCTCCGCGGCATGTGGGATCTTCTCGGACCGGGGCACGAACCCGTGTCCCCTGCATCGGCAGGCGGACTCTCAACCACTGGGCCACCAGGGAAGCCCTCGATATATTTCTTATATTCTGCCTATTTTGCCAGATTATTGTTTCTTGCATTACCAAATGTGTGACTGAGCCTCAGATAAAATTAATGATTAGGCAACTTGAAATGACTGACCAATATATAGATCTATAAGATCAATGAGTGTGATAGTGTAACTCTAGATATGTGAAGAAGCAACAAGAGGGAACCATTTCCTGGACCATAACAGACTAGTGAGATAGGCAGTCCAGAGGTCTTTGGTTACTGTTAACAGGGCCTAGTCCAGTAATAGCACATTGAGTGGCCTATCAATGAAATCCTCGACTGACCTGGGAATGAACATTCCTAGTGTCATGGGACAAATTGGTCATGAAATGGCCCCCAGACCTCGGTTGAAATTAAGACTGAAAGGGAAGGGATTGTAAAATAAAGAATGTTGCCCACCATCCAGTTCTACAAGAATCAAGTCATTAGCCACTTCAGTCACTGACCTACAGTAGACCCTGAAAAGAATTCAAGGCAAAGATCAGGATGAGGCACTCTGTGTTCTGGGAAAGGTGGTAGAACAGGCCTTCAGAGAGTTAGATATTTTCAGGAGAAATTTTTAAGAACCTTGATTCTTGCATCTTCTCATACTGAGAAAAGCACTAAAACCATTAACTAAGATGTCTGTTACTCATGGCTAGCAGCAACCTTCTACTGAGATGTGAGCTGGATTGCTAGTATCCACTTAAACAAAATCACATATATACTGACCTCCCCACCTACCTCTACGAACAGTTCTCAGAGCGCTCTCAGACTGTCTCCTGGGCTATAATCCTCAGTTTGGCTCAAATAAAATCTTTCATTTCTTTCTTAGGTTGACTATTGATTAACTTTTTTCATTGACAGAGTGTTGTGAAGTACTCTGGTATATTTTTATTTCCATTTTCTTCTTATAGATCTTGTGTTCCTGCTTTAATGAGTTCCTAGGAATTTCTTCCAAGGCTCCTCCCGCGGACCCCGCCCCTCCCCTCCCTCAAGGAGCACAGGGCAGTGTGCAAGTGTCCTCTGAGAATTGAGTGGCTGGAGTCTTGTGCCCTGGTCCTGCAGGCCCGTGCAGTCTGCAGACAAGGTCAGGCACCACCCGCTCATACGGTGAGCAGAGGACTGGCCCGCAGCGGGGGAAGCTATTTGGCTCAGGATCTCCAGTGAAAAAATCCTGTAGCCTCAGGCACAGGCCCCCACCCCTCTCCCAGACTCAAACCTGCTGAAACCTGGCTCCCCACTCCCAGCAGCCGCCCTTACCCGCCTTAATCCCACAGTCACCACCTCCCCACATGGGGCCTACCCACCCCAACTGAGGGGTCCTCCAGTTACCTAGGTACCATTAAGATCAAGATCAAGCAAAGCTGCAGCAACTGTTGCAGAGACTCAGCCTCTGTTCACCAGTGCTCAATAGAAACTCGGAAACAGAGTTTTGGGGTGAAGTAGAGAAGAATAGCTTTTATTGCTTTGCCAGGCAAAGGGGGCCACAGTGAGCTAATGCCCTCGAGACTGGGTGACCCACCTTGGAAGGGGTAGTGAGGAGTTTTATAGTGTTCAAGGAGCAGGGCATTATCAGCTTGTGGACAGTTCTCAGACTGGTTGGCATAAGGTGAAGTTTCAAGCACCATCAACCTCTGGCTTTAACCAGTCTAGGGTCTATGTTCTTGGGGTCAGCAGTTTCCATCTGGTGGGAGGGGGGCTGCTTCCTATAAAAACAGCTTAGTAATGTGTGTCAGGCCTTTATAGCTTTCAGGGAACTGGGAGTTCGGTGATTCTGCCATGTGACAGACTTATAGTCTAATTTTTACCATTTTCCCAGCCCAACAGCTATTCTTTGTTTCTACATCTTCTCATTTCCCAATCACTAACTCTTGAGTCAGCCTTTTACTTCAAAAGACAAGGACACAGGGGCTTGTACACGGTTTCACAACCAGATCAACCCTTGCCAAGGTAGGCATCCTGCGGGGGGGCGGGGGGCAGTAGCCAAGAGGAGTGGCGCCAGAGCTGCCAGTCTTCCCTGCTTCAAGGCCCAGGTTCTACCCAGTCCCCCAACTACCTCCTTTACCCAGGGGCCCTGACTGACCCCAAATGTGCTGGACCATGAAAAGCTTGGGACAAGCTGTGGAACAAGGTCTTTGTGACCCAGGGTCCCAGTCCTGAGACGGGGGCAGCTGAGTCTCCAGGAGGAGACACAGATCTAGGGTCCCCAATTCAGAAATCCCAGCCCACCTGCCCCAGACCGACCCCTTGTTATTGTCCCGAAACCTGCCCCTCTCTCACATCTTCACCTCAGGGGCCTTCAAACCAGAGGCTTGGACATGATTCTCTACACCTTCTCCCCAGCCATCCCATCCTACCCATCACTGTGTCTGGGGTTCTGCCTCCTAAGCATTTCTGGGGCCCATTTCAGGACAGCTGGAGAATTCTCTTATTCCCTTGCTTCATGGACCCCCTTCCCTGGCCAACATGGCCCCAGGGCCCTCAGGATAGAGCCCCTGACCGATCAATTGTAGGCCTACCATTTAAGGCCTCTTAGACTGCAGGTTGCTGACTGACCATGTGTCTTACTTCCTCTGCTACACAAGACTGTTCACCGTTCTTTGAGCAATCCTGGCTTTTCATACCCTCAGACCTTTTCTCAAGCTCGAAATGCCTTTATTCTTTCTTCTTCATTCAGCAAACTCCTACTCACTTTTTAAGGCCCAGCTCCACTGTCCCCTCCCCTAGAGCAAAGCCTTGGCCAGCCCATCCCCAGGCAAAATCAGTAGTAGTTCCCATCCACATGCCCTCCGTCCTACCCCTTCCATTCCTTCCTGATGCTTCTGACACAGCCTATGATCTCCTTGGTCAGAGCCTGGCCCAGACCTACCACCATCCTGCCCAGATCTCAGGTCAGGCATGGAGAGGTGCAGGGGCCCTGGGGCCAGCACCGACCCTCTCTCTGACACACACATACCTTGGGCCTCCCTGCCTCTTACCACTTTCCTCCTCACCTTGCTCTCCTAGTTTCTGCTGGCATACTGCCTAAACCCTCAAGAGGAGGTAAGGCCTAGAGGGCAACTGCCTCATTCCTGAATCCTCAACCTCAACCTCAACTCATTCATTCAACTAATTATTTACTAAGAATCTACTATGTTCCAGGCGTTGTGCTACATACTAGGAGACATTTTGAACAAACATATTTAAAAAGCACAGATGATAAGCAGTGGTTAATGGAAATAAATAGGATATTACAGTAGAAAATAAGGAGTAAGGGAGCATCTGTGTGGATATCTGGCAAACTGCATTTCAGGCCAAGGGAGCAGGGAACATAGAGGCCCTGGATGGGGCAGGGAGGAGGAGACATGTGCTTGCCTGTCCTAAGAACAGCGAAGAAATGTCTGGAGTAGTGTAAGTGAGGTGCCAGTAGAAGTATATGAGCTCAGAGAGACGTGGGGGTGGGAAGACTGGCCACGTTGACCTTGTAAGCCTCAGGAAGGACTTTGGCTTTTACTCGGAGAGGAGAAGCCAGAGGAGTGGCATGACCTGGGCTTTTATGTTTTAACCAGGATGACTGTGTCTGCTGTATGGAGAATAGACTGTAAGGGGCAAAGGTGGAAGCAAGGAGACCAGTTTGTAGGCATGACTGCATTCATCCCTGACTAATCCCTAACTAGCCCACTTCCCTCTGCCTCCATAGCTCCAAGCCCCAGTTCAGGCCCCTACATTCTCCTGCCTGGCCTGTAACAGCCTCCTGACTGGCCTTCCTGTCTCCCATCTGGCCCCTCAATCTTTTCTCCACCCAACAGCAAAGAGAGATTTTTTTTTTTGCGGTACACGGGCCTCTCACTGTTGTGGCCTCTCCCCCGTTATGGAGCACAAGCTCCGGACGCGCAGGCTCAGCGGCCATGGCTCACGGGCCCAGCCGCTCCGCGGCCTGTGGGATCTTCCCAGACCAGGGCACGAACCCGTGTCCCCTGCGTCGGCAGGCAGACTCTCAACCACTGCACAACCAGGGAAGCCCAAAGAGAGATTTTTAAAATGCAAATCTGACTATGCCACTCTTGTCTATTAAAGCTTCCATGGTTTCCCATTGTTCTTAGGACAAATTCTAAACTCCTGAACCCAGCCCACAAGGTCCCATGAGGCTCAGTCCCTCCTGAAATTTGCTGACAGCCCTGCCTCAGGTCCCCATAATTGCAGTTGTGCTGATCTGTAAATTCAGCTTCCTCAAGATCTTTTTCCAGACTCTTACAGGCTTCCTTGACCCTCCAAGGAGCTAGAAATGAAAACTGAGTCCTTCTTTCTGGTTCTCTGTGTGATAAGCTTTATTCTCCCACCTTGCATCTTGAGAACCAAGGAAAGGGGTGAGGGCAGGAGAAACCCAGATGCTCCTTCAAGCCAGCCCTCCCTTCCCGGCCAAGGACTCAGCCCCTCTTGGTGGCACAGAAGTCTGGCCCTGTGGTAACAGCCCATGAACAGCTGAGTTAGGGGTGTTGTGACCTGCACTGTGATGCCCAGAAGCCTGGGCTATGGGCCCAGAGAGTCCTGCTGACCACTCAGGGAGTGCCCTGCCCCCTCCTCCACCTGTGGGTCCCCCTGCCCAGCTTATCTGCACTGCAGCTCCATCCTGGGGCTCATTCTTACCCAGGGTAACAGCTTCTTGACTTTAGTCCCCATGCTAACCCCTGATTTGCTTTCTACAACTCTGGGTAATTTCCTGGTTTATCATTTTCTCACATAATGTTCAAAATTTTCCCACAAAATAGTCCTTAGCACCTCTGAAAAGAGGTGGAAGTCTAAAAAGAAATGAGGGTAGTAAAGGGGTCTGTAATAAGCAAGGACTGTTCTTCTGTGCCCCCTCTACCACAAGTAGGAAACTACTTGGAAACCAAATTTTATCTTTGCTCCTGTCTGATGTGGACCATCTGTGGCTGAAGGCAGAGGCTAGAAATCCCAGGAAAGGCTGCCAGAGGCCTTACCTGTTCCTGCAGGGTCTGGGGTTGGCCTCAGCCATGTGGGCTCAGAGACCTGACTGACCAGCCCTGTGAGCAGGTCTGTCTCCCCAGTCTGACTGGGTTAGCGAAGCTCAGAGGCTGAAGCACCACACCATACACCAGTTTCTTTACCAATATAGGCAGCAGTGGAAGGACACTTGGCTTCTCTCCAGGGTATTCTTGGCCTAAAGGCACATTTCATGGGAAGCCAGAGTGGTTACAGACTCAGAGGAAGTCTCAGAGGATGCAAATTGGGTAAGAAATATCATAGGAGCTAATATGTCCCAGGTCTTCATCTTCAAGTCCTTAGTGAACTGATATTACTCTTCTTTCATCTTCACATAAACCTGAAAGGAAGTACAGTTATTATCCTCACTTCATGGATGAGCTTAGAAAGGTTGAGAAACTTGCCGAGGTCACACGCTGGTTAGCTGATCTCCATGGCAAGAACACCCAGGGCAATCGCAAATACGCATCTTCCCTGGAGAACATTGTCTGTCCTACCAACGGCCTAGTGACTCTTGCCAGGCCACTTCTGAAGGGTGCTGGCCTATCTCTGCTTGTCAAGGTCCCTAGAACAGCCCAGAGTGCAGCTCAGATGCACCAGCTCTTCACACAGGGCCATGCTCCTCCATGGAGCATGGAATGGTGGAAGATGAGCTGAGTCAAGGTGACCCCTGAAGCTTTGGGTCTGGGTGTAGACAAGGCTGGTGCCCACAGCACCTGTTCATAAACTTTGGCTTGCACGAACCCACCCCCACACCTGCCTGACTTGGGCCTGGGGTCAGGTTCGGATCCCTGTGCTAAATGGGCTGTTCTGACTCCTCACCACCTCCCCCTCCCACTTCATGCAGTGCCTTCTCAGCCTGTGTTCCTGTCCACTCCCCTGCCTGTCCCTGAGGCACCAGCCTCCTCAAGCTTCTGGCCCAGCTTCTCCTTTCTTCTCCAAATGCTCATTCTCATTAGTGCCTTGGGTTGTTTGCGCTGCCTAATAATAGATCCCTTCCAAACTTCCCCTGCCCTCTTTTTGTAGTCTCACCCAGTCCCACTGGAATTAGTCTGGGAGGATAGAGCTCAGAGGCCCAGCCAAGGCATGGTTCTTCCCCTACAGGCTCAATCTTAAGCTGACTGTCCTACTGTGACTTCACTTAGGTTTGTACAGCAGAGGGAACTATACTCAATATTTTTTAATAACCTACAAGGGAAAAGAATCTACTTCAATAAAAATTAATTAACTAATTAAATTTTTTAAATTAAGAATCTTTTAGGTCAAGTATGGTCTATCCTCTGCCAACCTTTGCAATCTCATCCGTCTGCCTTTCCCAACCACTGGTTTAGTGTTCACATGGCAGGTGTCTGGGTTGGACCAGATTGCCTGGGTGCCAGGGGGTGGCCCAGGGATCCACCCGCCCCACATAGTTGACTCCAAGCCCTTTTGGTCAGAAGGAGCAGAGGCAGGGTTTGAACCTATAAATGAGGCTGCCAGGGTCTAGCCTTCCTCGTGTTCCTGGGCAGCACCCAATGATGGGCAGCACAGGCTGCCTCCTCCATGGTCATATAAGTAGAATGACCACATAGGACTCCTCAAGCTCACAACTTCAGATATTCCAGGCACACTGTTTAGAGCAACCAGCCACTGATATAGCCACCAGCTTCTCTGGGGTATCCCAATCTCAGCTGTGCTGCTTACTTCTCACTTTCTGCTCCCGGACTCCTTGGACGCTGAGGCATGGAACACATTTAGAAACCTGCTCAACATGCATGGGTGTGCAATCTGGAAGTACTGGGGGGTTAACACCCAACAGGGCACACCTGAACCAAGAAGGGTGGGAACCTATGGATTAATGTTGCCTACTTCTGAATCTTAGACATTTCTGAGACACATTCCCCCAGGTCCCCACAGCTGTAAACAACCCTATGCTGTACCTTTGTACTTGCTTTTCTTCTTCTCTGTTTTACTCTCCACCATCCCTTACTCCTGTTCCCTTAGAGTCATTCCCAAATAGAAGGCAGTCTAGAAGGCAGACTTTCAAGGAAGGGACTCTAGAACTGGAACAGTCCCCTTTCAAACAGAGATAAGGACCCCATTACTGTTAGTAAGTAGGATGGTAATAATCCCAGCATGCAGTAGCATCATTTACCAGAACTCCTATGATTAGAGATTAGAAAGAGATGCAAGGGGAAAGTGAAGCATTGGCTTGTGTCAGCGCTTTTTAATCAGGGGCTATTTTACCCCCCAGGGGACATTTAGCAATGTCTGGAGACATTGCTAAATGCCTGGTACCACTAGGAGAGTGTACTATGGCATCTAATAGATAGAGGCCAGAGATGCTGTTAAACATCCCCAAATACATAGGACAGCCCCTCACAAGAAAGAATAATCTGGCTCAGAATTTCAATAGTGCCAAGATTGAGAAACCCTGGTTACGGCGCAGAGAACATATGAGGACAATGGTGATTATAAGGATGATGGCCTTGACTGACTTTTGCTAAGTGCTTTAGAAGCCTTGAAAAAAGAAATGATAGTCCCAGGTCAGCCAACTCTAAACTCAAAGTACACTGTGAAAGCCAGGAGGCCTCCATAGAAGCTTTTAAAAAGACCTTTATCTCCTGCAGCCACAGGAGAGACTGTGTTGGAAATCAAACCCAGGGCTTATTTAATTGATTTAACTATAAGGGTAGGAGAGCTACAACAAAAGGCTGTATGCACAGCTTTGTTAGGTCTATGACAAAGTCATGGCCCTGATACAAAATACACGGAACCCTGGAACATGGAACAGGGACATTTGGGTCAGTTAATTGAGAATTTTTAATTCCTGGATTCCCCCAAACCTTCAAGGCCAGCAGCAGCAGCTCTCTTCCCCATACTACAGGAGAGTAGCCTTTCCTTGACTGGAATCCCTGCCAAGACTCCTCCTATGGCAAGTGGCTCCAGAGGTGACGCCTATCCTCCTCCGGATCCTCCCTACCTCCCCTCATGGTCTCTATAGTAGAATGAGGTTTCAGCATAGCCTAAGTGGGGAAGTACAGTCCCTGATCCACAAGGAAATAGCATATATATTGAAAAAATGACAGGACCTATGTTCTGGTAGGAACAGGGGTAAAATGTGTGGGAATTTACTAATCTGGAAGCATTCTCTCATTACGCTGGCTTTAACATCCAAGCAAGGATACATAAAACCATCTTCATAAGCTTCTGAGATGGCTCTTTAGTACTTGGATACAATTATGGCCTATGGAAATGAGGTGGAAATGCCAGAGCTTTCTTGACAGTATCAAAGGAGTCAGAAGGCCCAGGGGAGTGAGAATGTTAGATTGCTTTTAACACGCAAGACCAGAGAACCTATCACCGGATTATATTCCCAAGCCAAGTTCATCAGACACTCCCTTCACTAAGGCAATACAAAATGCACAGGTGTGGATCTCTAGTGTTAGTGGGGATGGTAGGATTCTAGAATAGCAGAGGCTGGATGGTGACACTTAAACAACAGAGGCAGGGTGGATGTAATTACAGACCAAAGGGGCAACCAGAGGGCTTCAACCCATGGGATCTGTGGTGATGGCTAATACACCATGCTTTTCCTAGGAGTTAAATAAATGGGCAGATGACTATTACTTGACTTATATAACAACCTCACCCCCAAAAGGAAGAGCTAGTGATCAGAAGGCTGATGACAACTGCTACAATGGAAAATAGTGTTTCCTCATAAATTTCCCAGATCCAGGCCAGTTCACGAGCTCAGAGCCTATTAATTGAAAAGGAGTCCAAGTCTCTTTAAGGAAGAACCCTCCTATACTGCTAAAAGTATTTATGATAATTACTTCCCCAATCCTTCCCTGTAAAGGATCTGTGGCTATCTCAGACTACTCAGGCTGCTATAACAAAATACCACAGACTGGGTTGCTTAAACAATAGAAATTTATTTCTCACAATTCTGAAGGCTGGAAAGTCCAAGATCAAGTGCTGGCCAATTCAGTTCCTGTGAGAGTCTTTTTCCTGGCTTGTAGATATCTCTCTGGTGTCCCTTCTCAAAAGGGCACTATCCCATCATGAAAACCCCACCCTCATGATCTAATCTAAACCTAATTATTTCCCAAAGGCCCCATCTCCAACCATACTTCCACACTGGAGGTTAGGGCTTTAACATATGAATTTGGCGGGGGGGTAGGGGGGAGCGGGGGGGGACACAATTCAGTCCATAGCAGTGGCCTTTAACCCGAGTAACTCTGGCCTGAGGAAAGGGAAAGACCCAGAGCTGTCAAGAGCTGTTGGGTACAGAGTATGAGCTGGCCCTGATACTAATGGACAGGAAGCACCATTAGGGTCCCCCAGTTATACTGGGGGCTCACGAAAGCCAGGTGGTAAATGGAGTTCTCCTGCAAGCAAGTCTAGTGGATTTAAAGATCCACACTGGATCTTTAGTAGTTCCCTGGTCCCTAAGTGCATACCTAGGAGAGATACACTTAGCAGCTGGCAAGACCCTAACATTTACTCCCTGTCCTATTAAATAAGAGAAATTATGGTAGGAAGGACCAAACAGAAGCCTCTAACACACCCACATTTTTGACCAATTTATTACATCAGAAGTAAAACCACCTCCTTGGAGGAATTACAGAGATTAGCACCAACATCAAAGGTTTTCTTCTTTATATCCCTCAGTATGGAGGATCAAAAGCTTTTTTTATGTGGGATGAATAGCAGTACATATCACTGTCTTGCCCTTAGGTTACGTTAATTCTCCGGCTCTCTGTCACAACATAGTATTTAGTGACTTTGTCTTGATATTCCATAGAACATCATGATGGCCCACTGTACTGATGACATAATGCTAATATATCATATCCTAGTGAGCAGATGTCCTAGTAAGACACATTCATACCAGAAGATGGGAGATAAAAAGTATGATTGAGGGCCTTCCATGCTGGTGAAGGTTTTTTTACCTTTTTGTTCCAGAGTGAGTTAAATGTATAGAAAAGTTGACAAAGTAGTAAAATGAAACCCTAGGACCAATATTATGGCCAATCTTATTTCATCTATATCCTCGCCCACTTCTTTCATTCCATATTATTTTGTTTTTGTTTTTGCGGTACGTGGGCCTCTCACTGCTGTGGCCCCTCCCACCACGGAGCACAGGCTCCAGACACGCAGGCTCAGCGGCCGTGGCTCCGCGGCATGTGGGATCTTCCCGGACCGGGGCACAAACCCGTGTCCCCTGCATCGGCAGGCGGACTCTCAACCGCTGCGCCACCAGGGAAGCCCCATGTTATTTTGAAGCCAACTGGTGAAGTTATTAGGGATCCAGTAGTCTGAAGCATGCCAGGCCATCCTCTGTAATGTAAAGGCAAGTTGTTGTACCCTGTACCCTCTACCACTAATAAAAAGACATAGTGCTTGGTGAGAATACTGCTCTAACCCATTTAATGGGTGCCTTGGAAGGCTCCCACCTTTGAGTGAAGCCCAGAGCAAGAGAGAGCTCTACAATGTGTCCAACTATAGTACAAGGTTCCCTGCCATTTGGTCCACATGACCCAGCAGAATCAATGTTGCTACAGATGTTCATGGTGATAAGGATGCTGGGTAGAGTCTCTGATAAGCCATAATAAAAGAGTTTCAGTAAGCTCTCTAGGGTGCCAGAGCAAGGTCATGCCTTCTGTAGCAGGGAGCTATTTGCCTTTTGAAAAGCAGCTATTTGGCTATACCTGACAATGGGACATCAAGGGTCTATGCAACTAGAAATATCCAGTATGAGCTAGTTATTTTCAAATTCTATCAAGTCATAAGCTTAAGCAGGC
Organism: Neophocaena asiaeorientalis asiaeorientalis; assembly: GCF_003031525.2. Taxonomy (NCBI): domain Eukaryota; kingdom Metazoa; phylum Chordata; class Mammalia; order Artiodactyla; family Phocoenidae; genus Neophocaena; species Neophocaena asiaeorientalis. Next base: position 790,484 of record NW_020173499.1, on the reverse strand, counting down.
ACATAAGCAATCCATCATATAATAGAAATGGTAGAGTCAGGATCAGGATTGAGCAGGTCCATACAGTTCAGGTAAGTTAATGAACAGGTGGCTCAGACTCCATGACACCTACACCTCAGCTATACCAACACTTCTCCCTCAACTCAAACCTATGGTCTTATGGGGGTGGTTCTCTATAACCAACTGATAGAGGGAAAAAAGTACTCAGCCCTGTCTCACAGGTGCTACCAGCCAAAAAATGGATTGTTTACTGCAACATAGCCCCACTTAGGAGTGGCCCTAAAGGACAATGGTGAAGGGAAATCCTCCCAATGGTCCAGCTATAAGCAGTGTACTTGGGTATTCATTTTGTATGGCAGGAGAAGTAGTTCAAGGTATGGACTTACATATACTCATGGGCTATGGCAAACAGTTTTGTGAAGTAGTACCTGCTGGCTCTCACACATGTACACCCTGAAAGTGCAGGGGAGTCGACCAGTGGAGCCAGAACTAGTAAACAAATGCCTCCTCATTCTCTAAGGCTCTTTAGAAGGTCCCAGCTGGATCAAATCCCAATTACCCACAGCAATTAGGGTTGGGAAAAAGCTAAGGCAAGTAAAAAGAGTGAGGCACTTGCCTCAGGTGCAAAATTTAAGGGGGTGCCAAGAAATTCAATAATCAAGATAAATAATATTTTAACACAGTATTTTTAAAAATCAAAACCAATATAAAAATCCATGATGAACAAAACATCAAAATTTTAAGATACGATCAGTTATTACTAATTTTTTCCTTTGGTCTCAAGCTCTAATGTCACAGCACATCACTGTCGCTGATCCTGGTCAGTACCAATGACCAGTTCAATTACACAGTCTTGTGTCAGCCTTACCTCCTTCCCTGTTCACTCTACCTAGTCCTTCACTCCCTTCCTTGGGATCACTACTATAAATAAATGATCTCCACATAAATTCTTATCTCAGGCTTTGATTTTTTATTGGGGTACAGGGGAGGCTGAAATCTAAGCTAAGTAAGACAATGACCACAGGAAATATTGTTCAAAGAAGGATTCTTGTGAAAGGAAAGGGAAACGCTATTAACAATTCTACTGGACTAACAGGCATAAATCACAGCTGTCCTGGCACATCTAGACATATGGTCTTATTACACATAAGGAAACTGAGGTTCCAAGGGGGTAGGAAGCCCCTCTCCCTGTAGACTGGAGGCTACAAAAAATGAGGCAGAAACGTCTCCCACCTCTTAACCAGGGCCTGGAGGAGCAAACACACTTGTACAAAATCTCCAAAGAGATGGGACCTCAGCCTGTCAATCACATCTGCTTCAGGAACCCCAGGACTCCCACTGCAGGCCCAGGCTAGCTCACACAACAGCAGAGGGGCCTTAAGCCTGGACACGAGCAGACTGGTCCCTGCTCTGGTTACCCTGCCAGAACTGGGCAGCAAACTGGACCTTCTCCTCCTCCCTTCCTCCCTCCCTCTGTTACCGGACCATGGGGTGCCCCTTCTGCAAACTTGAGGCCTCCAGTCCAAGAAGACTCTGGCAGCCAGCCTCGATGAAGAGCCCCAGGGGATCAAAATCAGAGCCCAGGAGTAGTGACAGCTGGGCGTCCATTACCGTGCTCTCACGAAGGACCAAGCTCCGTGTAGTTCTCCAGAGGCCTCAAAAGGATCCTGGGACGACCCGGTAGTCCTTGCTCCCCACCTCCCCTCAGTCCGAGCTTGTCTCTGACGCACCGCGATCTTGATCATCCCTGTTTCCCCCTTTTCCGGGCTGTCCCGAAGCCGCCGGCAGGTGACTGAATCCAGCTTGGGGGTTGATGAGCGCCGGGTGGGCGGGTGCCGGCCACTTGCGCTGCGGCGGGCCAGAGGAGAGGGCGCGCTCCTGTCGCCCCTGCGCCCGCAGAGCACAGGCCCCACGCACTCACCCGTCAGCGCACCGCCCGGGGCCCTCCCCTTCGGGCTGGAAGCGGCAGAGGACCCCTGCCCGGGATGAGGTCTGTGGCGACGCCGACAGCCAGGGTCGAGGCCCGACCTCTCAAAGACCTTGCTCTGCAGCCTCGACTCTTCCCATTCGCCCGCTCGCCCGTGAGGCCCTACCGGCAGACCGGGGCTGGGCGCTCAGCACCTAGGGGGCGCGGGGGCCGGGGATGGGGCGCGGGAACTGGGCCTATTTTCCGTACGGAGGCGGCGCCGCTGACCTCCTAGCCTCAGCGGAGTGTCTGGCGGGGTCGCCGGGGGCGAGGAGCAGAGCACTGGCGGAGCTGCCCCGGAGCCCCACCCCATCCAGCCCGCTGCCTCGCCCTGCCCCGCCCCAACCGGGATCGGGGTGTGGTCCCGAGTTTCTACCGTGGCTTCCAGCTTTGCGTCCAGCTCCCAGGAACCTTCCAACGCCCGCAGTCCGTTTCCTGGGAACGGTGCAGGCCGCGCGCCTCGCTTTCCCTCAGCCGGCCTGGCCCGCGAGAACGTTCTGACGCCCCCGGGGAACGCCTTCCACCGCGCGACACTGTCCGGGGAACGCTCTTATCATCCCTCGTTGCCAACTGCAGAGCAGCGGCGGGGAGCATGCAGGACTACGACGAGGTGACTGCCTTCCTGGGCGAGTGGGGGCTCTTCCAGCGCCTCATCTTCTTCCTGCTCAGCGCCAGCATCATCCCCAACGGCTTCAACGGTATGTCAGTCGTGTTCCTGGCGGGGACCCCGGAGCACCACTGTCGGGTGCCGGACACAGCGAACCTGAGCAGCGTGTGGCGCAACCACAGCCTCCCGCTGCAGCTGCAGGACGGCCGCGAGGTGCCTCACAGGTGCCGCCGCTACCGGCTCGCGACGATCGTCAACTTCTCGGCGCTCGGGCTGGAGCCGGGGCGCGACGTGGACCTGGAGCAGCTGGAGCAAGAGGGCTGCCTGGATGGCTGGGAGTTCAACCAGGACATCTACCTGTCCACCATCGTGACCGAGGTGGGTATGTGAGCGACCCGGTATCTGCATCAGTCCCCCTCGAGACACCCTGGCAGTGCCTGGGTCAGCGTCCCCCACTCATCAAACCTGGCCAGCAGTCACCTGGGTTATACTTCCAGCACAGGTGTGCAGCCCAAGAGAGCAGGACTCAGGCTCATTCCCCATCGGTTTGTCTTGTAGGGAGGGGATGAAGAAGGGAGAAGGGAAGCAGTTGTCAACTGCCTTTTCCTCTGGCAGTTTCACAGAAGACGAAGTTGTTTCCCAAGAGCCTAGATACCGCCAACCCCAGGCTCCCCAGATGGACAGCCTGAGTCAAGTTCCTGTCATAGGCATGAGGAGGGGGTGTGGGGTTTGCTGCTGAGCCACGTGTAGACACAAAGAAGAGTCTTGCTGCTGGGCAGGGTATGGGCAGGTATGGTCTGTTCCCTGGCCACAGGCTTCTGGAAGCATCACGGGGTCTCCTGCTCTGCCATACAACTATGGTAAGGCTTGGGTCCTGTCCTGAGCCTCCAGTTTCTCTGAAAAGGAGCAGAAGGCCTCCTGATACGGGTGGAGTACAGGGAACTAGAGGAGGCATAACCCTGGCCCCAGGGCACTCATGAAGGGACAGACTCACAGAGACTTTCTGAGCATAGGGCCCAGTGGTGGACAGAGGCTCCGGCTTATGCCATTAGCCCCTTAGCATCCTAAGTGGTTTGGTGGCAGGATTTCTAAGTTTCAGCAGTCAGAATACACATGTACTTTGTCCTCTGCATTTCCTGCTTTGCATCTGGTAAGGGCCAGGAGATGCTATGTCAGGGCACATCTCCTTCTGAGGAGGGTATCCTCATAGACTAGTTTCCTGCTATTAATCAGGCAGGTAGGATTCCCAGTTTCTGGCCCATCCTCTGCACCATGTGAAAACCTGAGCATGGCCTCTGCTAGTCTTTTATCCCCTTCCCCAGCACTATGTGGCAATAATTAGACACCATGTCTGGCCTTGTGCTGAACACCAGGCTATACACATCTGGGGTGTGGGGTCTGCTTTTGAAGCTCAGATACCAACGGGAACACTGGCTGTGTTCGAGAGAGCTAACATCAAACCTGGTTAATAACAGGGTTCTGGAACCTGAATTCAAATACTGGCTGGCTTGTTGTGTGACCTGGGGCAAAAAAACGGCCTTCTCTGTGGGGGTAGCAGGGTGAGGAACTCCTTTAAGAAGGGATGATAAACTTGAACTGAGTCTGGAAATATGAGCAGGACTTGTCCAGGCAAAGAACATGGAAGATTCTGGGAATGAGATTTCATAGATCAGGGTGGCTTGGAGTTCAACAGATGGCAGGTGAGGCTAGAAATGCCTACAGGGGCCTGTCCACAGTGAGCCTTGTAGGAATGTTGAAGAGTTGAGTATATTCTGAGGACAGCAAGGAAATAGTAAGGGTTCCAAGGAAGGGGTAACATGGTCAGATTTGTGTTATTAGAAAGAACTGTCTCAAGCTGCTATGAAAATCAAGAAGACCAGTGAGGAAGCTGTGGGAGTTGCCTTGGCAAGAGATGGGTGGCCAGCTGGGAGTGGTGGCTCTTAAGTCTATAAGACCAGTAGAAAGTGGGCTCAGCCTATGGAGCGCCTCTGGATTCCTCCAGCATTGGTTCCATGCCTACCTTGGGCCCTGAGGTGGCCGTGCTTCTCTGGCTTTGATCCCCTAGCAGGGGCTCCTAGTGCTTACCCACCCTCTGCCCACACCTGATCCTGAGGGATCCAAAAGTAGGGGCCAGCTCACCCCACCTAAGTTCCTAGAAGTGTGGTCAGCACATGAGCTGGAGCTGGCCCTACTGGCTGCAGCCCTCCTTAACAGCTGGGTTGACCTGTCTCTTTCCCCTTCTTTACTGGTTTTGTTCACCTCAGGGTGTGAGGGGTAGGTAGCTGCTGGCTTACAAGTCCATAGCTATCCCTGTTGTACCCTGCTCACAAGGGCCTGTGGACACCTCTGGGGATGCACATCATCCGACACTCACACACATGCACCGGGATTTGCTTTTTTCAGCAGCCTTTCCCTTCCTTGCTACCTTTTTGGGTGCTGGGAGTAAAATAAAAGGCAAAGGAGCACTAGTGGTTGGGAGGAAGGAGGGGAGAAGCATGAAAGTGAGTCGGGGGGAGGTGGTTCTGCCTAGAAAGGTAGTGGCACAAGGAGGAGCTCTGGAGTCAGACAGGTGGGTCTGTTCTGACCCCACCCCCAAGCACTGGGCTGACTTAAATAGGTTGCATCACTGCTCAATCAATGCCTCAATTTCCTTATCTATAAAAGGGGACACAGCAAATGAAAAAATGCTCAACATCATTAATCATTAAGGAAATGTAAATCAAAACCACAATGAGATGTCACCTCACATCCATTAGGTTGGCTGCTATTAAAAACAAACAAAACAGAAAAATAACAAAGATGTGGAGAAGTTGGAACCCTCATGCACAAAATGTAAAATGGTGCAGCCACCATAGAAAACAGTGTGGCAGACTCAATAAATTAAAAATAGAATTATCATATGATCCAGCAATATCACTTCTGGGTGTATATTCAAAAGAATTGAAAGGAGGATCTTGAAATATTTGTATACCCATGTTCGTGGCAGTATTATTCACAATAGCCAAAGAGGTAAAAGCAACTCAAATGTCCAGCAACAGATGAATGGATAAATAAAATGTGGTATATACATACAGTGGAATAGTATTCAGCCTTAAAAAGGAAGGAAATGCTGACACAATGCTACAACATGAATGAAACTTGAGAACATTATGCCAGGTGAAATAAGCCAGACACAAAAAGACAGAAACTGGGGCTTCCTTGGTGGCGCAGTGGTTGAGAGTCCGCCTGCTGATGCAGGGGACACGGGTTCGTGCCCTGGTCCGGGAAGATCCCACATGCCGCGGAGCGGCTGGGCCCGTGAGCCATGGCCGCTGAGCCTGCGCGTCCGGAGCCTGTGCTCCGCAACGGGAGAGGCCACAACAGTGAGAGGCCCGCGTACCGAAAAAAAAAAAAAAAAAAAAAAAGACAGAAACTGTATGATTTCACTTATATGAGATATGAAGAGTAGTCAAGCTCATAGAAACAGAAAGTAGAATGGTAGTTGCCAAGGGCTGGGAGGAGAGGAAAACAGGGAGTTATTTAATAGACATAGAGTCTCATTTTGCAAGATGAAAAGAGTTCTGGAGATTGGTTGCATGATAATGTGAATATATTTAACTCTACTGAACTGTACACTTAAAAATTGTTGAGATGGTATATTTTATGTTGTGTGAATTTTATTACAGTTGTTAAAAATGAGAATCATAAGAATGTCCAGCTTATCCAAGTTGTTGGGAGGATTCGATGAGATCATGTGCCATGCTATATCCCATAGCACCAGCAAAATGGGCATCATAGGTGGGTGGATGAGGAGTGGAAAGGGCAAGACCTCATCACCTCTGGCTGCGCACCATGGGCATTGTGGGAGCTGTTCGAAGGTCCAGGTTGCAGCCAGTATAATGGGTGATGAGACTTGCTGGAGGCAGAGCCCCTTTCCCAGGGTGGAATTCTAGGGCCCAGAGAATAGGACACAGGTCTGAATCTACTGTGCCAGGGGGAGAAATGGCCTCAGCTCCCCAACAAGATCAAGCGCAGGGGCCCTGAGTAAGTTCTCCGCATCTCTCTGGCACCATACAGGTAGAGGGACCACCCTCAGATTGTCTCTGCTTTATACCTCTGAAGGGATCTCCTGATGGGCATACCCTTTGGGACAGAGAAGCCCACCTGAGCCAACCCCCTGACCCTTTCACAGGGAAGACGGGTCAGCCAGGGACCCAAGGATGGCATGTTCTGCTGTGGAAATGCCTTTTAGAGAATGCCAGGAGGCGGGAACCTGGTGTCTGAGTTGGGAACTGTGTGGGTGCGTCTGCCTATGTGTATAGGTGTATAAGGTAGTTTCCTTCCTCTAGGAACTCATGGGTGGAGCTGCAGGCAGCTATGCCCTTCACCATGATAGAACGTCCAACAAAGGGCCTGGGCCTCTGGAGGCACTAGCCTTGTGCTGTCTTTCTTGGGACCTGGGGTCAGGGCTTGGACAGAACAGGACACATTGATTCTCCACCCACAACCCAAAGGTATGAAATAGGAACAAGGGAGCCTTATCCTCTGCTAACAGGGTGCTTATGGGGGGCACTAGGAGCAGCGAAGGCGGGAACGATGAGACAGACCGAGCTTGGCATCTGACTGACAACTACATGGGACTCCATGTGCCAGCTCATAGAGATGTACCTCTTTTGGGGCCTGGGTGGGCTCTGCCAAAGGTGAAGAGTTTAGGCTGTTATCTTTCCATCAGGCCTGCAGGCTGCCCTGGAATACTGCTGGCTAGTGTGAGACTGGCAACTTGGCTGTTGGGACAGCCTGAATATTAACCAAGTTCACAACCCAGACCTGCCCTCTGGCAGATTCCAAAGGGGATAAAGTGGGGACCTCTGCCTCCAGCCAGTACCAACAGACTTTTATTTCCAGTCAGTGCTTCAGAAAGAGAACAAATAAAGGAGACTGAGGGGCTTTCCCTAGCTCTGGCCTGAATTTGCTTCCCTGTTTATCAGCTGCCTCACGCCAAACAGTTTGCCTGTTGCCTCTAAGCTCTGTTCCTCTGACAAACGCCACCAGGATCTCAGAATGTGCCTTTGTTTTGAGGCTGCTTCACCCGAACCTCCTGCCAAGTTTCTGGACAAACAGACTTTGTCCATCTCTCCTGGTGGGCAGCAGAGCCCTCACACTTTGTCCAAGAGGTAGGGTGGTGCGTTGACAAAAACAAGGCTTGGCAGAGCTGGTCAGAAGAGCTGCAGGTGCCTCAGGCTTCGGAAGGGACTGTTATTTCTTCTTTGTGACAGGCTATATTTGATTTATATTCAAGGCTAACGCAGGCCTGCCTTGTTATCTGAAGCCTTGGTATGGTTTTAAGCATGTCTGTACAGTCCAAAAAAAGAAAAAACAAAAAAAAGGCAGGGATCCTCATTTGAAGTAGAGAGAATGGAGGCTCTGGGGAAAGGCTTGGCTGACTCACATGCCCTAGCGATTGGCACGGACAGCGCAAGGCTGGTGGCTCCTGCTCTGTGTTTGCAGGACTGGAAGGCAGGTTCATAGTGGCACCTTCCAGAGTTGCCCCTTGGTGCTACGTGGCTGGCACAGACCCCATCCTATTTGCTCTCATTTCCAGAGTGGAGCCTGGTAGAGCTGTGTTGGATCTAATGTCAGGACGCAAGTGGGAGAGCCAGGTCCCTGAGTGCCCCTTCTTCCCTCAGGCCCCTCCATTCCATTCCCACCATCCCATTTAAACTACCTGGGTCTTCTGCTTTGGCTCCACCTCTGATGACCACAGAACTGAGGCCTCTCCACCTATGGGTGCTTTTTCTTTACCTCTAATATAAAGAAAAAAAGATACTGAGAACATTTTAGGATTTAGCCTCCCTCCATCTCCTGAGCTCCAAGTTGCAGAGGCTAATTCCTGGTGAGTACAGCCAGGAGACTTGGGGATCCCATCCTCCACTCAGCGCATATTAATATAGTGGCGCCTCTACTCCAGGTTCCACGGGCTGAGAATATTGAGACCCTGGTTGCCCTTGTCCCAGCTTATTGTAGAGTGGAGATTCCATGCCAGGAGAGGCAAGCCAAAAAAAGGGATGCTACCACCTCCAACCAGCCTCTAACTCATAAGGCAGGGGGTGTCATTCTGAGGGTACTTTCCCTTCCCCCCAGTCCTGGAGCAGAGGCTCAGAGATTTTCCCCAGGGGAAGAGTAGTCCATAACAACAGAGAGCTCTGAAGCTGTCCCCACAGGAAATAACTTCATTTGAAACAAGATGTGCAGAAGTTGAAGCCTAAGAGTGCTCTTTAAAACAATGGAGACTGTGGTAGTAAACAATTAAGAGGAGACTGGTAGCTCCATTTGAGCAACAAGCTAACCTATAGGGCAACTAGATTACCAGAGAGAACCAGAAAAAGAGACAGCTCAGAGCAGTCAGAACAAACCTCAAAGACTTGCCTCAAAACTACTCCTTCAAAGGGGCTTGAATTTAATTGAGCTAGACTATAGAATGATTTGTGCCCCAGAGCATTGTTGAAAACAATAAAGGAATGAGCCAGTAATTGGTGGAGCCTAACAGCTAGGTGTGATATCAGCAGAGGCAAACAGCTTAATAGAAAAACTGGGGAAAGAGACAGTCAAAAAGAGCCCTGCTAAAACCATTGTCATCCCAGGGTGACTGTGTACATGCCCAAGGCTGTGCCCTCTGAGGAGCAACATCAGAGGCTTCACACTGCAGGGGAAATAGTCTTCACTAAGGGTCCAGCCAAGTCATTAAACAAATAAACAAACAAACAAAAACAAAGACAAGCACCCCCAGGGTTGGGGGGGCTGTTCAATGCTCAGAGTTTCCACAATATATTTCCTGAAATGTCCAGTTTTTAACCAAAAATTACAATACATGCAAAGAAACAGGAGAATATAACCCAAACTCAGGGGAAAAAAAAGCAGGAAATAGAAATTGCCTGAAAGGGCTTAGATATTAGATCTAACAAAAACTTCAAAGCAGCCATTATAAATATGTTCAAAGAACTAAAGGAATTCATGTTTTAAAAAGTAAAAGAGGGGCTTCCGTGGTGGTGCAGTGGTTAAGAATCCACCTGCCAATGCAGGGGACATGGGTTCAAGCCCTGGTTTGGGAAGATCCCACATGCTGCGGAGCAACTAAGCCCATGTGCCACAACTACTGAGCCTGCGCTCTAGAGCCCATGAGCCACAACTACTGAAGCCCACGTGCCTAGAGCCCATGCTCTGCAACAAGAGAAGCCCCTGCAATGAGAAGCCCACACACCACAACTAGAGAAAGCAGGTGCACAGCAACAAAAACTCAACACAGCCAAAAATAAATAAATTTATTTTTAAAAAAGCAATAAAAAAAAGTAAAAGAAGGTATGATAACAATGTCCCATCAAATACGGAATACCAATTAAGATATAAAAATAAAAGCTATAGGGCTCCCCTGGTGGCACAATGGTTGAGAGTCTGCCTGCTGATGCAGGGGACACGGGTTTGTGCCCCGGTCCGGGAAGATCCCAAGTGCCGCGGAGCGTCTGGGCCCGTGAGCCATGGCCACTGAGCCTGCGCGTCCGGAGCCTGTGCTCCACAGCGGGAGAGGCCACAACAGCGAGAGGCCCGTGTACCACAAAATAAATAAATAAATAAAATCTATAAAAAAGAGAATCAAATAGAAGTTCTGGAGTTGAAATATACAGTAACTGAAAGTTAAAAATTCACTAGAGAGCCTTAATAGTAGATTTGAACAGACAGAAGAAAGAATCAGCAAATTTGAAGACAGAGCAATATAAATTATGTAACCCAAAAAACAGAAAAAAGGAATGAAGAAAAATGAACAGGGTCTTAGAGAAATGTGAAACACTGTTAACCAGACCAACATGTGCATAATGGGAACACTAGAAGGAGAGGAGAGGAAGGAGCAGAAAAAAAAATAGTGAAAGAAATAATGGCTGAAAACTTCCCAAATTTGATGAAAAACATTAATCTACACAGCTCAGCAACTCAACTCCAAATAGAAGAAACAAAAAGAGTTTTGCACACAGACACATCATGGTAAAGTTATTTACAGTTAAACACCAAGGGGAATTTTTAAAACAGCAAGAAAAATAAGACACATACAAGGAAACCCCAATAAGATTTATATTTGGCTTCTCATAAGAAACAAGAGAGGCCAAAAGGCAGTGGGATAACATATTCAAAGTACTGAAAGAAAAGACACATCAACAAAAATGTTGTATCTAGCAAAACTATCTCTTAAAAATGAAATAAAGACATTCGCACACACAGACACACGCATGCATGCACACACAAACCTGAGAGAATTTCTTGCTACCAGTGTTGCCTTACAAGAAATACTAAAGGAAGTTCTTCAGGAATAATTTTTTTTTAATGCACAACTTATTCTCTGAAAACTACAAGGCATCTTTGAAAGAAATTAAATAAGATGTAAATACAGTAAGTCCCCTACATACGAACCTTCAAGTTGTGAACTTTCAAAGATGCGAAATCACATAAGGCGTGAGTGAAACTGCAGCTTGCCCTGTCTCTCATTGCTGATGATCCTTCAGCTCTACCATCTCCCACCTCCTCTCCCTCCTCCAGTCAGTAACTTTTCTTGCCTGTTCACTCCATGCCAGCCCCTGTATGCCAGCTGTTGTACTGGACTACTGTACTTTTCAAGGTACTGTACTGTAAGATTTAAAATGTTTTCTGTATTTTTTGTGTTTGTTTGTTATGTATTGTTTGTGTGAAAAGTATTATAAACCTGTTACAGTACAGTACTATATAGCCGATTGTGTTAGTTGGGTACCTAGGCTAACTTCGTTGGACTAGATGTGGGTCCAGGAAGATCCCACATGCCGCGGAGCGGCTGGGCCTGTGAGCCGTGGCCGCTGAGCCTGCGCGTCTGGAGCCTGTGCTCCGCGACGGGAGAGGCCACAGCAGTGAGAGGCCCACGTACCGCAAAAAAATTAAAAAATTAAAAAAATAAATAAAAACCCACAAGGAGATACATCTTAACACCCCTGGGATGGTTAAAATTAAAAAGACACACAATAGGGACTTCCCTGGTGGCGCAGTGGTTAAGGATCTGCTTGCCAATGCAGGGGACATGGGTTCGATCCCTGGTCCAGGAAGATCCCACATGTCGTGGAGCAACAAAGCCTGTGCGCCACAACTACTGAGCCTGAGCTGTAGAGCCTGTGAGCCACAGTGACTGAGCCCGTGAGCCACAACTAGTGAAGCCCACACACCTAGAGCCGGTGCTCCGCAACAAGCGAAGCCACCGCAATGAGAAGCCCGCACACCGCAACGAAGAGTAGCCCCCCCTCACCGCAACTAGAGAAAGCCCACATGCAGCAACAAAGACCCAACCCAACCAAAAATAAATAAATTTTAAAAAAATACACACAATAACAAGTGTTAATAGGAATATGGAAAAATTAAAACCCTCGTTCATTGCTGTTGGGATTGTACAATGATGCAGCCACTTTAGAAAACATTTTTCAAGTTTCTCAAAAGGTTGAACATAGATTTATCATATGACTCAGTGACTCTACTCCTCATATATACCCAAGAGAAATGAGAACATATACGCTTGCAAAGTGTTGTACACAAAAGTTTATAGCAGCTTTATTCATAATAGCCGAAAAGTGGAAACAATCCAAATGTCTATCAACTGATAAATGGCTAAATAAAAGGTGGTATATCCATACAATGGTATATTATTCAACCATAGAAAGGAATGAAGTACTGATATTTGGTACAACAACATGGATGAACCTTGAAAACATTATGCTAAGTGAAAGAAGCCAGTCACAAAAGACTATATATTGTATGATTCCACTTATATCAAATGTCCAGAGTAGGCAAATTCATAAATATATTAGTGATTGCCACAGGCTGAGGAAAGAGAATGGGAAGTGACTACTAATGGGCATGGGGTTTCTTTCAGGAGTGATGAAACCATTCTAAAATTAGATAGTGCTGATGATTGCACAATTCTGTGAATATAGTAAAAACCACTGAATTGTAAACATGAGAATGAATTTTATAGTGTGTAAATTATACCTCACTAAAGACCTTATAAACAAAAAGAATTAAGTAGCCAGCTTTTCCCCCCCAATGGTCAGGAAATTTCCAGTTTTAAGTCTGCAACTAAGTTATAAAGAAGAAATTGTGGGTGGATATATATACTATTATTAACTAACTACTACTTCCTCTTCTTCCCCCCGAATGAAAAATATAACTATAAGAGAACACATAGAAATCCATTCTTAAATGAACCATTGCTAGTTTTTCATTCACAGCTGTCTCTGAGATTGAAGTCCATTTATAAAGGGGTTTTAAACCTTGTGGTAAAAGCTTTTCTGGTTTTTAGTCATTGAATAGAAAGTTCTGTTTTCTAACAATCTCTTCTGCCTAGTCAGGTTTAAGTATAACCTGCTTTGCTTATTCATTAATGCTGTTTGTTATAAGTCATGGTTTTGGTTAGGACAAAGGCATGAGATTAGTAGAAAGGGAACTACCATTTAATGAGGCCTGTAATGTGTCACTGTCAGACACACTACTTACATCTCCTGTCCAATGCTCGTAACAACCTCAAGAGGGAGTATTATTGTCACCTCTTTGAAGATGAGAAAACAGGCTAATGGAGGTGAATGAGTGGCCCAAAGTCACACAGCTGGAAGTGGTAGAACCCAAGAGAGCCTGTGCTCTCTGCTCAACAGGAGGCTGCCTTCCAGAGTTCTCAGTTCTATGCAGGTCACAGGGATACACTTATCTTTATGATCCTTTATGGCTTTGGTAAAGGCTAAAATTGCTAGACTTTGGTTACTTGGAGAGTTCAAGGTTGAGGGTGATTTTCAAAGGACAGTGTGTGAGGGACTTCCCTGGTGACGCAGTGGTTAAAAATCTGCCTGCCAATGCAGGGGACACGGGTTTGAGACCTGCTCGGGGAAGATCCCACATGCCACGGAGCAACTAAGCCCGTGTGCCACAACTACTGAGCCTGTGCTCTAGAGCCCGTGAACCACAACTACTGAGCCCGCGTGCCACAACTACTGAAGCCCACCCTCCTAGAGCCCGTGCTCTGCAACAAGAGAAGCCACAGCAATGAGAAGCCCGCACACTGCGACGAAGAGTAGCCCCTGTTCGCTGCAACTAGAGAAAGCCCGCGCGCAGCAACAAAGACCCAACGCAGCCAAAAATAAATAAATAACTGTAAATTAAAAAAAAAAAAGGACAGTGTGTGATACCACACATTTCCAAACTAATTTTCCATTACTCCTAATTGTTCAACATTCATTAATCGACAGTTTGTTAAGCATCTACCACGTGCCTAGCCCTGTACATGCGTTAGTTATCTAGAATGATTATATGAACGTGTTCAGGTTTTAGAACTCTGTCCACCTGGAGAAGGTTGAGCAGGAGGTGCCTCTTTTCCTCTCTAGCCAGAGAGCACAGTGGCCCAGAACAAAGCCCACCCCACCCAGGATGGCTGGGCTTATGCATGCACATGTGCACACCTGATCTGTCCTGTAAAGTATGCTTGACCTTGAGCTTTGTGGAGGCAGTGACCATGTCTGCTTTGTGCCCCATACACAGTCTGGCCCAGAGCATGTGCTCAGTGATGGTTGAATAAATGGTTAAGCAATTCCTTTTACCAATCCACTAGAACTCAGGCTAGTCACTTCATTGCGCTATGCCTTCATTAACTCATTTGTAAAATGGGGATAAAGAGAATACCCATTTCACATGGCAACTTTGAGATCCCATGAGTAATACAAGGCACACAGTGAGCACACAATACACTGTACTTGTCCTTCCTATTATTATTACTGTTGAGGGCATGAGACGCATATTCTTCTAGGCCAGGAGTGACCTCATGTCCCCTATTACCTTGTGACGTGGTTTTTTGTTTTTTAAAGCAGAGCTGAAGGCTAGATGGCCCAGCCAAATGGAACTTATTCTGCTCTGTTAGGGAACATTGGTCTAAGACCTTGAGGATGAGACAGACACAGTAATCCTGTGAGAGCACATCCAGTGCCTCAACCCGGCACAGTTTGGGACATTCTACTCTTTGTCTATGGTGTGTGTGGGAATGTGGGTTATGTTTCAGTAATGGTGGTATTTGACCTTAAAGCACAGCTCCAGAGCAATGCCAGGCAGCTCCTCACCAGGCCATCAGCCATTAGCCTCTGAGCGGACTGTGTGTATGTATGTATGTTTGTGTGTGCGTGTGTGTACACACATGTGCAGAGACCCACGGGACAGTTCTGTCTCATCAAGGAAAAGGCTGTCTCCCACTGGTCCTGCCATGTCATTGTTAACCACAGGGAGTTCCCTGGGACCTGACTATTAAGGCCCCAAGACATACCCCTAGAAACCCCAAGGGACTGGGGCAGGCAGGGCCTGGCCTCCTTAAGAATAGCCCCGTGGAGAAAACAGGCTGGCAGCTGATTTATTGGACCCCAGTTCCATAAGCCGCAGTGAAAACTTTATCTGCCGATCTTGCAGGTCTCTTGCAGCTTTCGAAAAGACTCTCTGGGTACAGTAATTCCCCAAGAGGAAACCCAGCCTTGGAACCAACCATAAGGAACCATGAGGTCCAGCTGCCTTCCCCTGCCAGTTGTGAACAGGATCTCCCTGCATGGTGTTGACAGGGCTTCTTGGGCCCCTCTTCAGGGAAGGAAGGGGGACCTAGAACCATGGCCTCATGGCCTCCAGTAGGAGAGCAATGGGGAGCTGGCCCTCACCTCACCCTTCTCAGCACCCAATACAGAACTCCTTTCCTTGCTCCATTCCCCAAAGAGACTAGGCTTGACCCACTATCAGGGCCAGCTTCATGGGCATCAACCCATGCAGTCACACAGGACCCCACACTTGGTTTTAATGCTCTGCTATTGATGTCTTGAAATTTTTTTTTATAAATCTATTTATTTCTTTTTGGCTGTGTTGGGTCTTCGTTGCTGTGCGTGGGCTTTCTCTGGTTGCTGTGAGCGGGGGCTACTCTTTGTTGCGGTGCGCAGGCTTCTCATTGCAGTGGCTTCTCTCATTGCAGAGCACGGGCTCTAGGCACGTGGGCTTCAGTAGTTGCAGCATGTGGGCTCTAGAGCACAGGCTCAGTAGCTGTGGCACACGGACTTAGTTGCTCCGCAGCATGTGGGATCTTCCTGGACCAGGGCTCGAACCCATGTCCCCTGCACCGGGAGATGGATTCTTAACCACTGCACCACCAGGGAAGTCCCAACGTCTTGAAATTCTTAATCATTTTTGAACAAGGGGTTCTGCATTTTCAGTTTGCACTGGGCCTGCAAATTAGGTAGCCAGTCCTGTTTACTACCTTTGCTCATGCAATGCCTGGCTCCACATCTAACAGCCTTCCTCTTTCCTTTCGTTCTCTAAGTGCTATCTATCCTGCCCAAAGGCAATGTCCTGACAGAAAAATATTTTTAAAAACACAAAGGAGAGCACATTATCTTTGGAAGAGCTTTTCTGCTTGACTGCAGATGGAATGGTGTTTGTTGATAATGGACACTTTAACACCCCTACCAAACTTGGGATTTTCTTGGCTCTGTCCAAGGCTAAAGGCGGTGGTGTGGGGGAGATCTTCTGCCACTAGTCCTGGTGTCACATTCCTTGAAGAAGTGTAGGGCGTAATAAACTCATTTTGTCTGGCCTTTGGAGTTCTTGTCCAAAGCGGGACATGGTTAAGTTCTGAGGCCCGAGTTGGTATTTACTTGCTATGACTTCAGGCAAACACCAGTCTCAGAGCCTAAGTTTACTCTTCTGCAAAATGGGTTATACTCCACATCCTGAGGCTCTGGGGCCGCAATCACTAACCTCTTTGTGTGTTGGGGCAGATCCCAAGATCTTTTCTGACACTTTGGTGAGTGATGTTTTAGAAGTGGGTGGTCATTAATTCAGGTACATGTCTTGTCTACCCCTTCTGACCCGTGGCCTCGCAGGGCACATGAATCTGGCCATACAGTTTTGGAGGGTTTGTGCCCTTTCCCCTGAAGCCTATTCAGGTACCCCAGTTGAAGCAACACTACTCTGGGTGTGGTTTCAGACTTATCCTCAGTTGTGCCTGAGGGGTAGAGAGCAGAGTTTCTGGTCCACATTGTTTTTCTTCTGCAGAGCTGTGTTTGGGCGTCCCACCTGTAACCATCATTGTGAGAACAAGCAGAGGCAGATTTATGAATGTTGTTATTGTCTCCAGGATGGGGGTGTTCTCAAAGACATTATCCTCAACAACACAGAGTGGCCCCTTTGTGGAAGGAAGTATATAGGAGAGGCTTCTCTCAGGTCTCAGTACTCAGAAAAACTGAGCTTTTGCAGAATGAGTTTATCACTTTGCACACCATGATCCTGAGAGCTGAGCTGCTGGGATATTCAAAGCCAGATTTCAGGGCTTCCCTGGCAAGCAGACAGGCCCTTGGGCAGGACAGCCAGAGGTCAGTCTTACCACTGGCTTGCTTATTTTGTAGCCCCTCCTCCCCTGAGATTTTCATTTGCCCAGATTCCCTTAGCTTTTTGTTGTACACATTTCTCTTGTATGTATCCTTATAAATGCCTCTCTCTGCTGCAGATGGGACATGATATAAATGTGTGAACTCTTTTATAAATCTATTTCAGGGAAGTTGTGAGGATTAAGATCTAAATTGCTTTGGGAATGTCATGGGAGCAGCACCACTGCTGGGTGGGGCTGGGATTGGGTGGGAGGCAGGGGATTTTTCCTAGAGTCTGGATCATCTTGCCACACACGGCAACACCGTGACCACAGCCCCAAAATATTTATTGGCACCACCTGCTTGTTTTTTAATGAATGAAAGCTCACTGAACACACTGAATTTTCTGCAGCCTCCCCTTGAGATTTTGCTGAATTGACTTAAGAGCTGGAAACTGAAACTCTGCCTCAAACTCTCATTCTATGGGTTCACAAGCAGGGACTTGCTAGGGCTACCAGAGCCCACGGGCCCTGGGGAATGGGAGGGACCGCACTTCTGTGAGGGCTGCATGGGAAGGAGGGTAGAGGAGTGCAGAGGGGAGATAAGGAGCACTGCAGAGGGGAGATAAGGAGCACTGGAAAGGGGTGGGAACCCCACTCCTAGCACAGTGGAGCCCCAGATCAGGCCCTAGGTGTGGTCTACGGTATAAGTGGGCTAGGGAGCACAGGGTTCTCTGGAGGTTTCTGTTCAGAAAATATAATCACCGGCCCCTGGGGACCACGTGCACTTTTCAACAAAGTAGAGGAATCTTTTACAACTGGATCATGTGACCATGCCCTCTACCCTGCCCTGCAGGCATTTCAAACACCTTCCCTCCATGCTGTGATGCCTTCTGAAGCAGAAATGGCATCTTTGCTTCATACTGCTTCACAGCTGAGGGGTCGCCAGTCAAAGCCGTGCCTCAGCTGACTTCTTAATACACGATGTAAGCAGGGCCAGAGGTATCACCCTCCCTTTCGGAAGAGGAGGGTGAGCCTCAGGCAGGACAGTGACTTGCCCCAGTAAATGGTAGCGTCAGGAGTCAACCCCAGGGCTGCGAAGCCTATGCCCTTTGCATATAAGTGACAGCCTGGCACAGGGGAGGAGAGCCTGCCTGGCTGCCATGCTATGCCCTTGGAGCTGGGCTGGAGGATTTGGGCTCACACTTCACATTTTCCCTGGCAGTGGAGTCTGGTGTGTGAGGATGATTGGAAGACGCCCCTTACTACCTCCCTGTTCTTCGTAGGCGTGCTCCTCGGCTCCTTTGTGTCTGGGCAGCTGTCAGACAGGTAAGGGTACTGGGCGGGAGGAAGGGTGATTGTCAATTCATTGCCTGTCTTGGGGTTGGACTGAATTTAGGGTATTTTCACCCAGAGAAAGGGAGGCCCCTTAGGCCACCAAGTGAGTGATAGGAGGAACCATGATGTCTCCTCTGTCCTCTGCCCTCAGCCCCTTGCGGGGACCCATTGAAAAGTGGAGCCCTTATATCACCAAACCCCTCGAAAATGTACACTGCTGCCTCCCCACTGCCTCCCCACCCCACCCCTAGCTCTTGGATGCCTTGTGATCTATCCACAACCAGCCATCAGCCAGAGTCAGGGCCAGACTCTGGGGAGTACCCTTCCCTAACAGTGCACCCACCTCCGCTGTGGGTCAGGCCCCTGGCTGGACACTGGGGCCACAGAGCTGACCCAGGCTGGTTCTGGGCCTCCTGGGGCACAGAGTCAGGAGGAGACAGCATCGCAGCTCTGGGAGATGTGCCCTCACTGGCCCTTGAATGTTCTTGTGTATCAGAGCAGGGAGGTGGGAATGCTCAACGTCAGTCTTGG
Source organism: Neophocaena asiaeorientalis asiaeorientalis (assembly GCF_003031525.2). Classification (NCBI taxonomy): domain Eukaryota; kingdom Metazoa; phylum Chordata; class Mammalia; order Artiodactyla; family Phocoenidae; genus Neophocaena; species Neophocaena asiaeorientalis. The sequence continues at coordinate 771,632 of NW_020173499.1, read as the reverse complement.
GGAAGGCTTCCCAGAGGAGTGGCTGTCCCTCCCCCAGTCATGAAGCCCAGTGGGACCCCAGACCCAACAGACTGAGAACTGAGTTTGGAAGATGGGGTGGGAGACTGTTCTGCTCATACCTGTGTTCCCTTCTAGCCATTGGACACTATCAGAAAGTCAAATTAAGACTTATAAAAAAAAAAAAGACTTAAGCCAACTATAGTGTCATTAATGGATGTTGCTGGAAGCTACACTTTCCATAGAGCAGTGGTTCCCAATTTGGTATGCACAGTAGAGAATATTTTCAAGTCCCAATACCCAAACTGCATCCAATTGTCTACATCCGGACGATAAGCATGTTGGAAGGCAGGTGCTGGCACCGGTATTTTTTAAAGCTCTCTTGATTCCGGGCGCAGCCAAGGTTGGAAACCACTGACATAGAAGGACTCTTGGTTCTGGATTGACAGAATTCTCATGTTGTTGATGTTAGATGTATCTGCAATCTATACTCACATTCCAGAAATATGATGGCAGCTTCTACCTATGACTCATTCTAAAGAGTAGATTTCCACATGGTCCTTGCATAAGCTGCTCTGTGCTTTTGAGATACAGGAGGCTCAGAATCTCAGAAGTTACCTCCTGCGCAGATGGATGCCTGAGGCCTCACCAAGGAAGAACCTGGGAGGGTATGACAGGAAGGAAGCCTGTCACAGCCTTGAGAAAAACAAAGTCTGCAGCAATGCCTGACTCAGAGTTTCCACATGCCCTTATGACGGTGCTGCTGTGAACTTCACGGGCCATGTCTTGTCCTGTGCTGTACTCTACAGGTTTGGCAGAAAGACCATCCTCTTCGCAACCATGGCTGTGCAGACTGGCTTCAGCTTCCTGCAGATTTTTTCCATCAACTGGGAGATGTTCACCATGTTATTTGTCATCGTCGGCATGGGCCAGATCTCCAACTATGTGGTGGCCTTCATACTAGGTAGGAATGGCTTCTGACCTACAGGGCTCCTTGCAACCCTCTGAGAGGCCTAGGAAGAGGGGGCCACTGGAGAGGGCACAGGGAGTGCTCTTAGCACAGAAGGAAGCACCTCATCTCATAGGCTGTGCTTCCAAAATGTGACCAGCCTCGGGGATATATGTGCTGGTGGTGGAGGCTCTAGCCACAGGTGCTTTGATGGGTCGCAGGCAAGGCAGGCACGCACAGGGAGCCAGCTCCGTGCTGGGCCCTGAAATGTGACAATGAAGAAGAGCTGCAGCTGGTAAGAACCAGCCAGGTAATAACTGAGACACATTTCAAGAACACAGGGCTCGGGAGAGGGACAGACGAGGGGATCTTGAGGGAGAGACAGCCTAGGGGTGTCTTTGATCTGAGCTATGAAAGCTTGAGGTTTCTGCCTGGGCTGGGGCTAAAGGGTGTTCCTGGCAGCTGGGCATGGCCCATGGAGGTACTCAGGGTAGTTGGTGTGCCCAGTACACAGGTGGAGGAGGCACGTGCAGACAGGAGTCCAGTGCCAGCCAGCCATCATTAGGCAGATCTGGCCTCACCCCTAAGTCAGAGTCCACCCCCAGAGCATATCAGCTGCATGCAGGACAAGCCTTACTGCTGAGAGCAGTCCTATCTCCTAGCAGCACCCTTGCTTCTGGAATATCAGGCTGCATGAGGGGGACTCACAAGCTAAAGGTCGTGAGGAGGACCCCAGGGCCTTTACCAGCTTTTCCTGGGAGGCAGCAGGGTGAGCTCCGGGCAGGGTGATAAGGGTCATCCGCAGGAGTGAGAGTCCCCAGCAGGCTCTCTGAGCCCACCTGCTCCCTCTGAGCAGGTGAGAGAAAGGGAGATGGGGGCACATCTGGGATAATAGACACCAATTCCCATAATCTCCAGTGTGATCATATTTCCTTGTTGGCTGTCCCAGTTTGTCCCTATTGTCACAGCGTAATTACCAATAGTGCCCCTTTAATGTAAGTCTAATGATTCTTCTTGTCTCAAAAGTCTGCATCTAGTAAGATGATTCTGGTCGCTTATGAGATTCTGGATGACTCGTTGGCTTTTGAGATCCTGTGTTCTCTTAGTTGAGGGTGTGTACACCCTGTCACATTGCCAAGATGGAACTGTTCAAATTCTACTCCTTTAATTATTTGTGAAGAGCCCCTCTCCACAGGCCCAACCTCAGTGTCTGAAGAGGGAGAAGGGGAGGGTATGCTGAAGCCACACGGTCCCCGCAGAAGCACCCTCTTCAGCAGGCCCCAGCAGGATGAGGCCTCTCTCCTCCCTGCAGAGGGAAGGAGGGGAGCAAGATTTTCTTAAAGAGGGTCATTTGAGGAGAGGACCCAGAAAGCTTCCAGCCAGTGGTACTGGAAACTTGAGATTGGAGGAATTCAGGACAGAAGTTAATACCTCCTGATGCCTGATGGCCCCAAGGACACAGGGCTCTTGGACACAGCAGAGCCTGTTGTTCTCATGGTTTAAACCCTGCAGATTCCTTGTTCCTTTTGATGACCGCCCTATACCTGGAAAGCCCAATGGGTAGCTTTGCTTGGGCCAGAACATACCAGAGACTAAACAGAGGAATCTGCCTGATGCCAGCAGAGCCCTTTAGGAGGACCTAAAGAGTCACCTGAAATGGAAGGGCACAAGGTCATAGTGAAGCCAGAGAAGCCCTGTCATTGGGATCAGGAGCCAGGTGGCGTCTGTGCCATGCACGGCATCCCCCAGGTCCTGCGGAATGGCAGCATTGAGACCTGCCTTTCCAGGGGCAAAGGGTGTTTCTGGAGCCATGGAGCCTCCCCTGTGTGAGTGGATGCGGCCAGGAGAGCCCACCCCAGGCCTCCTGCAAGAAAGTCCCTGCCCAGCTGACCTTGACACTACAACCAACTTCCCTCCCTGCTCCCCATGATGAGACGAGTGAGAAGGCCAAGGGGAAAGTAAGATCTGTAAGATCAGTCAGAACCTAGAGGTACAAGCCAGAAATCGGTGGGACGCTGGGTATAGCAGGCTCCCCATCAGCCTGGTCCAGGGCTGTGGTAGGGTGCTCTGGGAGCCTCCCTGGCTATAGTGTTACTCTACTGTGCTCTGCAGGAAACTGCTGACTTTTGTGCACCGGTATGAGCCTCTTTATACTGGGTTCTCAGGCCTGAACGTTTCAGAGTGTCGCTGAGAACCAACCTGCCCCCTGGAGAAGGCAGACTCGCTCATCAGCGCCTGGGGTAGGGTGGGGTGGGGCAGACTCGGCGGAGGCTGACTTCTGGCAGTGCAGCAGCGCTCTCTGGTGTTCCAGACCTAGCATAGTCAAATTCTGGGTTTTATTTAACTAAAAGAAACCTAAGCTTTGGATCCGGTCTGCGTTTTGTCTGGGCCTTCCCTTTTGCCCTCTAGCCCTAGGGAAGGGTTGGCAAGAGGCTGTGATGATAATCTCCCGTTTTAGGATTCTTCACATTAATTCAGGAAGCTGAATTACTCCCACTCTGAAAGCAATGCAAAAATGCATCCTCTCCTCGCTCTGCTTTTTAACAATTATAAAGCCTGCCAGAGTCACAGGAGACAAGAAAAAGAAAGGAAGGAACGGTGCTACTTAAAGGAACAGAACGTGGATACACCTGGAAGTGAGGGAGCTGCCAGAATGATGCTTGTTCAGGAGGAAGTGACCACTCAGGACCAAGGACACTGGCCCTACCCACAGTCTAGCTCCCCCTCACAATCTCCTACTGTTTCCCAGAAACAACGCCTTTGACCTGTCCACAGCCTCTGGGTGAAATGCCAACGGCATCCTCCTTTATCTCTCATAACCAGCTGCTTGAATTTATTTTGTCTCCTGTCTTGACTGATCCATTAATTCAGTATTTTCCCAGTACTCCTAACATCAACCTCCTCTGCAATATTTGTTCCAGCATGCTGAACTATTTAAAGTTCTGCTTCCTTTGAGGTCTAAATGTATTCTTCCTTTTGATAAGTACATAACTGATGGCATCTTCCTTTATAACTTTGGCTACCCGGAAGCTCAGGCTGTATCAACTATGCAGCCTTTATCAGCCACAGAGTTTTTTAATGGAGATATCGTTTGCATACCATAATGTTAACTCTTTAAAGGTGTATAATTCAGTGGTTATCAGTGTATTCACAAAGTTGTACGATCATCAACTCTACCTAACTCCAGAACATTGTCCTCACCTGCCATTAGCAGTCACTCCCCCACACTCCTCTCTCCCCAGCCCCTGGCAATCACTAATCTACTTCCTGTCTGTGTGGATTTGTCAATTCTGGATGTTTCTGATAAATGGAATCATACAATATGTGGCCTTTGTGACTGACTTCCTTCACTTAATGTTTTCAAGGTTGGTCCATGTGGTAGCATGACTCAGTATTCCATTGTATGGAGATGCCACATTTTGTTCATCTCTTCATCAGCTGATGGACAACTGGGTTGTTTCCACTCTCTGACCAATTTGGAGAATGTTGCTATCAACATTTGAGTACAAGTTTTTTGTGGATCTGTTTTCAGTTCTCTTGGGTATGTACCTAGGAGTGGACTTGCTGGGTCAGGTGGGAATTTTATGTTTTACCATTTAAGGAACTGCCAGACCGTTTGCCAAAGTGATCCATTACATATTTTTGTTCTTTTCTCCAAGGCATAGCTTTTCACCTTTCTTTGTATTTTACTTTAACGTTACCATTATTTTATTTTATTCAAATTATAAGCTACCTCAAAACCTTCAAGGGATGAGGTGGGATATAAATACATTAAAAAGGTGCTGAAATTTGCTGGCAGCCCTCGTTTGCACTGAACTGTGTGAGGGAAGAACCGGGGGGACCCAGGGAGGAGGAAGGACTCACTCCTGTCTGTCGTCAAGGGGCTCACATCTGGTCGGCAGAGGCAGCCATTGCAGTTGTTATAGAGAACGCGGGTCATGGCCTAGGAGTGTTGGGAGGAGCTCCTATAAATTTTCTGGGTATATGCAGAAATAGGAAAGGTTACTTTTACTAGAATGATCTGTGAAAGTTTGTAGAGGAGAGAGAGGAAGCAAGGGAATATCTGCTGTTTTGATGAGAATTCGGAGTATTTTCCGGGGAGCAAAGAGAGCTTCTGCTGTCTTCCACCGGGTCTCTTGGTCAAAGGCACTGTACTTTCCAACATTCCCCTGACATCTGGCACATGTCAACTGTTTGAGCAGGATGAAAGAATTAATTATTCCTGAGTACCTACCACATGCCAGACACTTGACTAGGCCCTTTATCTACATTATCTCAGGCCTCATAACCATAGCTCCATGAAGTAGGACTTGTCAAAGTCACTCTAGTAGCAAATGAGCATCAAGGAGCCCAGGCTCTGCACATGACTAATGGAGGCCACTCCTATCCTAGGGCCCTTAGGTCCTACCCCATATCCTGGCAACTGCACCACAGTCTTGTTTCTTGAGCTGGGGTCTGCAGACCTCTGTTTGTCATTCATGGAGTGGCAGGTCCTGCCTCCAAGTGAAATGGATCCAGTGGTTCCTGGGCTGACTGCCACAGAAGGGCCCTGATCAACATGGTAGTAAGCCTGGCACTCTCTGAGTCACTCCCTCTTGGAGAAAGTGCTCAGATTCTGGTGGCAGTGACGGGCAGTGGGCAAACACTCCTGGCCAAGACATGCCTCTTTGGCTTAGATGTCAGAGTCTCACTCCCAAGTGGTACTCAGAGGCCCAACTAGACCAAGACTAAGTGGGCTTTGTCCTAGGAGTAAAAACCTAGGGGGTAAAGGAGGCCAGGACAAGGATCCCCGGTCAGCGGAGCCAGAAGTCACCAGTCACCTATCTCACTGCCATGGAGTTTCTGGCACCTGCAGGCCGTGAAACGTGTGCAGGAAACAGGCCTCCTCTCCCAGTGTCCCTCAGAGGGGGCTGGTTGGCCTCTAGTGAGTTCAAAAACCAGCCCAGGTGGGGAAAACACAAATCCTAACTTCTAAAAGGCAGGTGTGGCCTCACCCATCTCCCACACGTCTCCACTAGGACCTCAGTTGAAGGACTGCTTGACAGGGCCAAGGCTTTGCTCCCAGGTAATTTTTTTTCCTGGACAGTATCCACAGGTCAAACTGATCAGGCTTAAAACCTGGCTGTCCCACTTAGTACATATGTGTAAATTTAGGCAATTTGCTTCAACTCTTTAAGTCTCAGCTGATAATGTATAAAATAGAAGTAGTATTAGTTCTTATATAATTGTTGTGAAGATTCAAAGAGATAATATATGTAAACACTCAGTCTGGAACCTGGCTCGAAGTGCCTCCTCAAAACACTGCTAGCTATGAAGATGATGATGATGGTGTTCAAGGCAGGGTGATTGTCTGAAAGGTCAGTGAGCAGGAAGTCGTGCTAACAAGGAACTATTCAGGTTTGTGCCATCTGTGTTGCTCCACAGAAAGGCAGAGGGGTAGATTTATGAAGCTTCTGTCCCCCATGGGTACTCTGCAAAGTTAGAACAACTCTGTTCTGGCCTGAGATCCAAGCTTAGAGGGGGAGATTATCCAAGAATCCAGAGGTGTAACTTCTCTCTCTTCTCTCATCAGGGTCATGGAAGTGTGAGGGAGCTCCCTTGGTCTCATGAGTCTACAAGATTCTCACTTGGTCCTGGGCACTTTCTCTTTTCCACAGTCACATCCTCTGCTGCTTCACCTCTGGATCTCTGCTTAGGAATAAATCACCCCCTATTCATTCTCATGTCATAATAATCACAGCTGAAGTGTTTAGAAACCATGGCATGGTGAGTCTTCTTATGGAGTGGTAGGAAGGTCATTAATGAGGTAAGAAAATATCTGGAAACAACAGTCACGATCCTGAAAGAAGTCTGGCCCTATTCCTGGAAATGAGCTTAGAGGCTGAGAAATGCCCTGGGTGGTTAGGGCTGTTGTCTGCAGTCCAGATTGTGAGGGGTACACAATCCTGGCCATTTCTATCAGTCTGGCTTTTAGAAATGGCTGTTCAAGGGGGAACCACTGAGGTACATCTTCAGTTATGCTGAGTGAAGAAGAAGAAGAGAGGTGAGGACAGGAACAGGTAGGAGGTGAGAAAGGAAAACCAACAGAAGTAGTAATTTTACTGCTTCTCTGGAATTAGCCCTTAATTCCTTAGCCTGGGTTCAGGGCATCTAAACACGATTGAAAAACTCTCTCTTGAAAGCTAAGCCTGAATGACCTTCGAATGATCTATTTTGTAATTTCTGGGCTGCTTCTTCTCGGTAGTGGTGGGCAGATCTCAAACAAAAGACGGAGCTGTTGCCATTGGCCAGATCTCCGCCCTAGGGCAGAAGACCAAGAGTGAACTCTGGGTAAAGGGCCTGGAGTTTTGTGACAACAGAAGGAGCTTGTTCTTGGACTCCCTGTCTCAAATCAAGCACTCCAAGGAGCAGGCAACATCTCTGTAAGAAGTGGGGCTGAGCGATCCAGTGTGGTGCTGAGCAGAGCAGGAGCCTTTCCCAGAACAGGGCCAGATGCCAAGTAGTCTTGGACCTTTGTGGTGTTCTGGAAAAGCTCTGCGAGCTCCTTCTGTGTGTGGACAGCTCCAGGGCTGCCGCCTGCCAGGCGGGAAGAGCAGCTTCTTCTTGTCTTTCATTGGGCTGTATGGACTGTGACTGCCTGGGGCTGAGCCCTGGGCACAGTGTAGCTGCAGCAGAATTCAGTTCTGGGTGCTGGGGCCCTGCTCTGTGCACCTCCAGAGCCAGCTGGATCCTCTTTATCATTTCTCAGGGCTCAAGGGTGGCTAAGGGTGTCCTAACACAACTCAGTGACTGAACTCTCCACTGTTTCCGAGAGACCCGTGTCTGCTTATTTACAGTGGAGAATTGTGGGAAAGGCTAAATGCCCCATAATCCACTCGCCCTCAGAAGAGCCCCCCCCCACCCGCCCCTCCCCGGTCTCCTGGGACACCCTTTCTGCTCCTTACCCCGGGGCTCTTACTTTGGAAATGTGGCATCCTCAGAAGAGGTTACCTCTTAGGGCTGGGAGTGATGTTCCTATGACATGAGGAAGCCTTTAAAAAAAAAATCTGTGGCTCCTTTAAAATCTCATGAAAACTCATCCTTCTGTGCGGTGGTAAGTCTTGGGTCACGTCCCACCTTCCTCCACCCTGACCGCTCCTGCTCTGGGCCATGAGGCAAACACCTTTTCCCTTTTCTAAGTGGTTATGTTTTAAACTCTAACTGCCAGGTAATGATGTAAAAAGCAAATATTAAAGTGAGTTAAAATGCTAATACTCCTCCCTTGTTTTGAACAGGAACAGAAATTCTTGGCAAGTCAGTTCGTATTCTATTCTCTACGTTAGGCGTGTGCACATGTTTTGCAGTTGGCTACATGCTGCTGCCGCTGTTTGCTCACTTCATCAGAGACTGGCGGATGCTTCTGCTGGCGCTGACGGTGCCGGGGGTGCTGTGCTTCCCGCTGTGGTGGTGAGTGTGGCTCTGTCCCAGACAGCCCCCTGCTGCGAGCCAGCAGCCTGGAGCCCAGAGCCTGGGGCTGACCGTGGCGTGGGCTTGCTGGTCTCACTGGAACAGGCTGGGGCCTTGAAGCCCAGAGACCGTTTGGCTCTTTGGGGTGGGCCTATGTGCTGGGGTTTGATTCCCCACCATCCCACAAAGCACCATTCTCAGGAAACCCAGTCCCCCTGAGGCTCCCCCCCCCCCCCTTATCTGTTACTGGTGGTGATTGTTTGTGGAGATGGTCTGTTGGCTTTTGTTATTTTTAACTCTGCCCCCCTGCTCTTCTGACACTTTTCTCTCGCTAGGAAATCTTGTTCTCCTCATGGCTACAACTAATGTAACTTCCTCAAACTTCCCTGTCGTGTGATGATTAGCGTCTGAGATGTCACTGTTTATCTGCTTTGTCTTGAAGGGCGAGAGAACTCCTTCTGTTTAATGAGTTGTTAGAGAAAATGTTCTCTTCTCTCCTCCCACTACCCTTCAACCAAATTTTGGCACGTCAGTGTGGGAATAACAAAGTGTTGAGACACTGGCCCCAGTTTCACCCAGTATGGCTATGGGGAAGATTTTAGGTGAGAGAACAAATTAAGAATGATGGAATAAGGTCACAGCCATACCCTTTTTGGGGAGGGATTCCCCATTTCTTTGATTTTTCCATATTTAAGCAAAAGGAAAGGGGATTTTTCCCATTATGGGGTGTGGTGCGCTCTCTCTCTCTCTCTCTCTCTCTCTCTCTCTCTGTCATTAATTAGTCCTGGTTTGGTTTCATGATGTCAAAATCAAATCTCCCAGCAGTGACTGGTTTTACTGAACTGCTTTATCTCTACTGGCTCACACACAATGAAAGTTTCTCTGATCATCTTTTAGAGCTCAGAGGTTAGACTAGCCCTCGTGGTTGCCCTGTCCTGTGGACACACTGCCTGAGGAAGTTTCCTAGAAGGGCCTTCATCTTGCTGCAACTGTTAGGCAGCCGTAGAGGCTGACAGGTAGTACATCGTGACCTTGTTGGACCAGATGGCTCTTGTTAGACCACTCCAAACTACTGTCCTTTTATGACCTCTAAGACTGCTATGATTTACCAGTGCAGATTCTTGGCATGGGTGAGTATGGGGGAGAGAGAACACTTTTTTTTCTTACTTCCCTAGAATTTGAGAGACAGTGTGTTAGAGGTCAGATACTCTTCTGATTTCCTGACCCAGTCTGAGAGCCGGGCAAGTTTCTGGAATGAGAATCAGCCCAGCAGCATCATTACCATCATCATACCCTCCGTCCCTCTCTCCACAACCCCCCTGCTCACTGAATTTATTTTAAAAGATGTCTTGAGTCTCTCAAGACACAAGACAAGATTATTCAAAGGTTAGTTTCTGCCTCTTCCAATGAATGATTTTAGTAATCTGTGTTCTTTGGCTCTAGTTGTCACTTTGGCATAAGAGACCAGTACTTTTAAAATATGTTATAGTCAACTTTATTACTGTATGATTCTACCAGAGAGAGAGAGAGAAAGAGCAAAAATAGAAGGGCCCTGACTGACCATAAGGGATTAGTAGGGATTTTAGTTTGTGGGGCTTGGATCTTTGCCTCAGAACCAAATATCACAGCAAGGAACAGCTCTGATGGGTCAGCTTCTTGAATTTCTAGCACAGAAGGTCCATCCCACAAGGAGCTGCCTTACTCTTTCCCTGAGAAGAGTTGTTCCTCTATTGCCCATGGGCTGGTTGGTAAGTGTTCCTAGCTGTGGGCACATTGTACCAGGGACAGGACTGCCCCAGAGAGAGGGCAACCCGGGGCCAGGACAAACATGCTAAGTGCTTGTCCTGAAAGTTTAACAAGAGTTTTACCATTTTCCTGTAAAAATAAAATAGCTTCTTTTGAACATCTTGTCCTTGAAGGTGGGACTTCCTGAAGCAATGCCCATCCATCCGGGTGGGCTGGGTTGATGTGGGGATTGCTTTGAGCTACTGTGACCTCTGCTGCCTACTTAATATGTATTATAGACTCTCCAGCAACGCCCTTCCCCTGTTCAATTTGAATTAAATCTACCGAGAGGCTATAGTGTACAACCTTATTTGGCCCTCCACTAACTTGAAATGATCAGCTAGTCCTGCATCGGCAGGCGGACTCTCAACCACTGCGCCACCAGGGAAGCTCTAGACTTAATTCTTTATGCACCAAGAAACCATGGCAATTCAAAAGTAGAGATCGCAGCAATCCTGAGTACAGTGGGCTGAAAATGGAGCCACTGCAGGTGGTTTGGGGATTTTTTATGTCTCAAATTTCCTTTAAAAGGCTTGGCAGTAAGTGATCACAGGTACAAATGGACTATGTGTGTAGTGGGTGGGGAAGGAGCCCATAGGTGCAACATGGGGAAAGCTTTGCAACATCTAGCTGACTAAACATTAGGAACCTGAGACCAGCGATGGCACTCTGAGCTTGTAGTAAGAAAGGTAGGATATTTCTAAGAACAACCTGGTTGGGGAAAGATACCTCTCAGAAGTAGAAGTGCCCATGCTGTATATAGTGGCTGTGGGGTAAGACCTCTAATTCTTCACTAATACAGTTGCCAGTAGCCACATGCAACGATTTAAATTAAAATTAATTAAAAGTAAATAAAATATAAAATTCGTTTCTTCAGTCACACTAGTCACACCAGCTCAATAACCACATGTGGTTAGCGGTTGCTGTATTGGATAGCGCAGATACAGAACACCAGTGGAAGTTCTCTTGGACAGCACAGCTCTAGTTACTAAAACGGAGTGGCCTAACATCATCACAGTTGCTACAGGGACCAACCAAGGGATATATTCCAAAAAATGCAGACTGGGTTCATTTTTCAACCCATGTGCTTGTAGTAGGCTAGGGACAGAAGCTGGCGGTTGGCTATTCGATATGTTGTGTTTTGCTCTGAGATAATTCCTATTGAGGCTTTGGAGGGGCCTATTAGTTATAGGAGGACTATATCTGCTACATATAATTTATTTTCTAGGATAACTTAATACTGACAAATAAGTAAGGAAAACAAGAGCTGGCAGAAGATTGGCTAAGCAATTCTGAGAAATAAAGATTAGGAAAAAATAGAAAAATTAAAGTATAATAAATAGAAATAGAAAAATTAGGAAAGAATAGAAGTCAACCATGTTTGAGCATCAGTTAAAAATGTGGATAGATTGTGTAATAAAAAAATATGTTTCTAACTAACACAACATTGTTAATCTACTATACTCCAATATAAAAAATTTTTTTAATGTTTCTAGGCATTAAAAAAATAAGACCACATTGGCTGTGGTCTGGTTTGGGTACTCACTGAGCTGAGAATCTGTTGAGAGCCATGTGGCAGCCCACAGGAAGGTGTCAGTGCACTTAACCTCCTCCTCTGACTGTAGGAAAAGCCTGAGAAACACAGATGCCCTCTTTTACCCAATAAACTTGTGAGCATCACCAGCTGGGCACCAGGGATTCTCCTAGGGATAGACACACTGAAAAGATACTAGACTGTGTTTCTTTTATGAGCCACACCGTCTATGAAGTTGTGGATGGTGTTCTCCAGGTGCCCTGGCTTAAACATACCCAGTTAATGTTACCCCTTATAGTGTGGCTCTGGCTTCAAGTACAACTAATGATCTGTCTTTTGATTTGATCATAACTTTGAAACTTGAAGGTGATTTTATTTATTCCTACAAATAATGGAAATCTTATGAGGCCTCCCTCTTGATGTTCTTTAAAAAGACAAACTAGAATTTTACAAAATAAAAATTATTCGGGGGCAACTTACAGTTGATAGCATCAACCTTGCTACTGTGAAAAATTATAAAACATTCAAATGAATTTTAGGTTTATTCCTGAATCTCCCCGGTGGCTGATATCCCAGAGAAGATTTAGAGAAGCTGAAGATATCATCCAAAAAGCTGCAAAAATGAACAATGTAGCTGCCCCAGCGGTGGTTTTTGATCCTGTGGAGGTAAGGATTTGCACATGTTTCCTCCTGAGATCAGTTATGCATTCTTCTTCTTTCAAAGTCTTCTTTATTTTTTAAAATTTATTTATTTGTTTGTTTGTTTTTGGCTGCGTTGGGTCTTCGTTGCTGCACACGGGCTTTCTCTAGTTGCAGCGAGTGGGGGCTGCTCTTCATTGCAGTGCGTGGGCTTCTCATTGCAGTGGCTTCTCTTGTTGCAGAGCACGGTCTCTAGGCACGCGGGCTTCAGTAGTTGTGGCACATGGGCTCAGTAGTTGTGGCTCGCGGGCTCTAGAGCACAGGCTCAGTAGTTGTGGCGCACGGGCTTAGTTGCTCCATGGCATGTGGGATCTTCCCGGACCAGGGCTCGAACCCATGTCACGTGCATTGGCAGGCAATTCTTAACCACTGTACCACCAGGGAAGCCCCAGTTATGCATTCTTGATTATGGAATTTAATTTGATTCAATAGGTTTTGAGTGCCTATTATGTACCAGGCACTGTTCAAGGCCTTAGAGACAAAATGATGATGAAGTTCTGAGCCCTCCTCAAAGGGCTGTGGACCAATTAAGTGCAATAATATATGTAAACTGCTTAGCATATAGCAAGTGTTGATTAAATATTAGTTTCCTTCCCTTTTGCAAGTTTATCTCCAACTTTTTATTGGTCTTGCTCCACACCATTGATGCAGCTACATACTGGTGATTTTTGAATGTCCAGATTAAGAGGGGAAAATGTGTTTGAGGGGGTATTCCACCCATGGGCTCCCCACTGTACTCTGAATCTTACCAAAGTCTGCTGGGGAAGCTGTACATGTCTTTAGTCTTGCTATGTTGTGTCTAGAACCTTAAGGCCTGAGAGCACAGGCTGGAGGATTCACCCCTGCAGGCAGGAGGCCACGAGGAAAAGCAGATATTCAGTGGAAGCAGATTCGCTTCCTGCCAGTCAGTGAGGATTCACAGTGTCCTTGGCCATGCCTCGTGCCAGCTCCTAGAGAAAACAAGAAAAATTAGAGACATAAGGAGCACAGAATGTAACCAAGAGTGTTAAGAGGATTAGATGGAAGGTAAGTGATGACATGAAGGAGGAAGTCCCCTAGGAGTGGACACTGTGAGCCAGCAGAGAAAGAGAGTAGAGTGACTCAGGGTTGAAGAGGCAGGCCCAAACAAGGGAGGACACTTAGATGGATGGAGAGGATGGGGCAATGGCACTCCTGGCCAGAGGGTCAGGAACTGCTCAGGACACCTCAAGAAGACTATATGCTTCTTAATCTTTATGCTTGCCCCACCCCAGGACTTTGGAGGGTGGCGAGCACGCCAGTGCTCCACCCTGAGGGCTTCCTCCATTCCTGGCCTTTGCGATCTCTGACAGAAACAGATACCCTGGTGATGGCTGGAGGATTAATTACAGTGGCTATGAGCCCAAGCTCTCAGAAGGCTGCCAGAACAAATATGTCTTAATCCTTTGCTCTTCAGATCAAGAATTCCATTCCCAGCCTTGGTCAATATAACTGGATGCCTGATCCACAGGTCCTGTCTGTGCCTGGTACCACTCCCAGAACCTTCCAGGAGGACTGCTAGTTCCCAGTAGTTTATGCAGGGGCTTTCTTTGTTGGGATAACAGGGTTATACTGCCAGGGGCATGTTCTAGAGTTGTACACTCCACGTAGTACAGAAGCAAAAAGGTAACATGGCTGTGAGCTGAATGAGGAGGTGTCTGTTTTCGGAAAGAAGGATGCTAATATTTGGGAAGCACCTGCTACAAGGGCAGGTCTGGCACTCTTCCTTCCTTTGTAGTAAAAATTCCTTCCTCAGCCTCTTACTGAACACACATAATAGGGCCACAGAGTCATTGTACTTTATCCTGAGGAGATAAAAGGCTCCACCTCAGAGCCCTGTAACTTTTTAGTTTCAATTCTTTTTTTTAAATTGAAGCATAGTTGATTTACAATATTGTGTTAGTTTCAGGTGTACAGGAAAGTGATTCAGTTATATATACATATTTTTTTCAGATTATTTTCCACTATAGGTTATTAAAAGTTATTGACTGTAGTTCCCTATGCTATATAGTAAATCCTTGTTGCTTACCTATTTCATGTATAGTAGTTTGTATCTGTTAATCCCATAACTCCTAATTTATCCCTCCCACCCTCCTTCCTTTTGCCGTTGGTAATCATAAGTTTGTTTTCTATGTCTGTGAGTCTGTTTCTGTTTTGTATGTAGATTCATTTGTATTATTTTTTTGATTCCACATATAAGTTATATAATATTTGTCTTTCTCTGTTTGACTTATTTCACTAAGTGTCATATTCTTTAGATCCATCCATGTTGCTGCATATGACAATATTTCATTCTTTCTTATGACTAGTATTCTATTGTACATATATACCACATCATCTTGAGCCAGTCATCTGTTAATGGGCACTTGAGTTGTCTCCGTGTCTTGGCTATTGTAAATAGTGTATTGATAGTTTCAATTCTAATAAGCTTGATTATCTAGATTCCTAACACATGGCAAGTTAACTTCAGGAAATTAAAAGTAAAGGAAGGAAGCCCATCAACAGCGGTATGAAATTGCCACCAACCACTGACAGCTCACATCTTTTCCTCAATGGTGCAGTAATTATAGTAATAGTTAAAATGTATGGGGCATCTACCATGGTTCAAGTACTATGCTAAGATTTATATATATGATCTCATTTAATCTTCTCAACTCTTGATTATTATACCCATTTTACAGAGAGGTAAACTGAGGCTCATAGAGGATAAATAGTAACTTGCCCAAGGTCCCCTAGTTAACCCATGTGTGTTCTGACACTGAAACAACAACAGGACAAGTATTAAAAGCAGATATGGACCTCAAAGCAGTTTGGGGCTATATGGCGCTACCCACTCAACAGGTCCTAAGGCTCAGTGTGATTAAGGTCACCCATAATGATGCCCATGAGTGAAGGCAAGGCTGTGTTAGCAGTCAGGCTTTATATAAAGAGACAGTGAAGCCAATGTTATATATTTTAAAGGCTTCTGTCTAAAATGGGCCACAAACATTTTTAAACGTTATAATAAGCATCATATATTTAGATGCCCTTATTCCCTGCAAATTCCAGACTTCTGAGCATATTGAAAGTGATGTGAGACATACATGCATAAGAATATATTGTCATAGCCAAAGATACTTCCTCACCACCTCTCAATCTCATGGTTGTGTGCATTACTTTAACAACAGGAGCTATCCCCCGTGAAGCAGCAGAAAGTTTTCATTCTGGACCTGTTCAGGACTCGGAATATTGGCACAATAACAATTATGTTCTTGCTGCTATGGTAAGTAATAAGAGATCTGGAAATGAGACATACAGAATGTAAATATACAATTGATTTTCTTTAATTCAGGGGACAAGGTCAAGGCCTGGGTCTTCCTGAGGCAAAATTAAAATTTTAGAATTCTAAGTTATTTGGAAAGGCTTCAATTTAATTCATGGAACTGGATACTGAAAAAAAATGTCACAGGGAACAATATTTAGGTCTGCAATACTGTGACCCACTGGGAAATCGTTCCCTGCTCCTCCTAGAGTTACTGGGATTAAAACTAATGATGTTCCTGATGCCTGAAGCTGAGACGCTAATTCAGCTCCTGCTTCCAGAAGCTATACTGAAAATTAATCAGTGAACTTAGAATACCCTGAATCCCCACTGCCTGCATTGGAGTTTTGACAAGCTTTTTATACTTGCTCATAGGAATCTACCAAGTGATTTTAAGGCCTAGAAATAACGAACTGACTTTGTAGGCAAGATTTAATAATGTATCTGCCAAGAAATTAGGAAGAAGACAAAAAGAACATGCCTACCCCATGATGGCAGCACAAAAAATGACGGTAATCAGAACAGGTAGAAGATGGTGGTGTGGAAAGATGCAGAGTTCACGTATCCTCACAACTAGGGTGTCTGCCAGATGCTGGTGGGGGACCCCAACACCCAAGGAGATGGGAAGAACCCCCAAGTGCACCAGTAGAACATGGGAGGACTGAGCAGGGGAAGGAGAAGTGGAGGCCAGACAGGACTGGCACCCCTGAGGGGTGGCTCAGAGTGGGGGAGAGGTTCCCACGCCTGGAGGGACCCTCGGGGGCTTGGATCAGGGGGAGCACACCCAGCGTTTCCCCTGCTGAATCGGCTGGGGAAGTCTGCCCAGCTCTCGAGCCAGGTCCTATGCTCTCAGAGGTCCCCTCCAGGCTGGGTTGGTCCTGGGGGTGTAGGAGGGAGGCTGGAAGAGAACAGGAGAGGCAGCTGGGAGGGGCCCTCCAGGATGGGAGGAGCAGAGGGTATTTGCCCTACCCACTCAAGCCCAGGAAGCCTGCTGGGCTCCCAGGTGGGTTCCCCCATCCTCTGAGACCAGAGGCGATGGGCATGCCTGAGCCCCACCCCCAGTGCCCCCCAGGGCCTTTTCCAGCCCTGTGGGTCCTAAGCATAGGCCCTGCCCACTGCCCAAACCTTGCCCCTGCTTAGGCCCTGCCCTCCACATCCAAGGCCTTTTCCACCTTTTTTTTTTTTCTCCATCTCTTTTTTAATATCATGGCTCTGTTTTACCTTCCGGTTGTTGTTTCACCTATATATTTATTTTTATATTTTTTCTAACATATCTGTCAGTTTCCTAGTCTAATTTTATTTTCTACTTTGTTATAGTTGTTTTTTGGGGTTTTTTTTGCCATACCACGCAGCTTGTGGGATCTTGGTTCATGACCCAGGGGTCGGGCCAAAGCTCCTGTGGTGGGAGCTCCAAATCCGAACCACTGGACAAACAGAGAACCTCAGCCCCCAGGGTATATTTATTGCAGTGAGGTCTCCTGGAGGTCCTCATCTCAGCACCAAGACCCAGCTCTACCCAACAGCCTACAAACTCCAGTATTGGAAGCCTCAGGCCAAACAACCAGTAAGACAGGAACACAATCCCAGTCATAAAAAAAAGGAAAAAAAATGAGACAGCAGAAAAATATGTCACAGACAAAGGAGCAAGGTAAAAACCTACAAGACCAAATAAATGAAGAGGAAATAGGCAATCTACCTGAAAAAGAATTCAGAGTAATGATAGTAAAGATGATTCAGAATCTCGGAAATAGAATGGAGGCACAGATTGAGAAAATACAAGAAATGTTTAACAAAGATCTAGAAGAACTAAAGAACAAACAAACAGATGAGCAACACAATAACTGAAATGAAAAATACACTAGAAGGAATCAATAGCAGAATAACTGAGGCAGAAGAACGAATAAGTGAGCTGGAAGACAAAATGGTGGAAGTAACTGCTGAGAAGCAGAATAAAGAAAAAAGAATGAAAAGAATTGAAGACAATCTCAGAGACCTCTGGGACAACACTAAACGCACCAACATTCTAATTATAGGGGTCCCAGAAGAAGAAGAGAAAAAGAAAGGATCTGAGAAAATATTTGAAGAGATTATAGTGGAAAACTTCCCTAACATGGGAAAAGAAATAGTCACCCGAGTCCAGGAAGTACAGAGTCCCATACAGGATAAACCCTAGGAGAAACACACCAAGACACATATTAATCAAACTAACAAAAATTAAATTCAAAGAAAATATATTAAAAGCAGCATGGGAAAAACAAAAAATAACATACAAAGGAATCCCCATGAGGTTATCAGCTGATTTTTCAGCAGAAACTGCAGGTCAGAAGGGAGTGGCAGGATATACTTAATGTGATGAAAGAGAAGAACCTACAAGCAAGATTACTCTATCTGGCAAGGATCTCATTCAGATTCGATGGAGAAATCAAAAGCTTTTCAGACAAGCAAAAGCTAAGAGAATTTAGCACCACCAAACCAGCTTTACAACAAATGCTAAAGAAACTTCTCTAGGCAGGAAGCACAATGAAGAAAAAGACCCACAAAAACAAACTCAGGGGCTTCCCCGGTGGCACAGTGGTTGAGAGTCCGCCTGCCAATGCAGGGGATGCGGGTTAGTGCCCCGGTCCGGGAAGATCCCACATGCCGCGAAGCGGTTGGGCCCGTGACCCATGGCCGCTGAGCCTGCGCATCCGGAGCCTGTGCTCCGCAATGGGAGAGGCCACAACAGTGAGAGGCCCACGTACCGAAAAAAAAAAAAAAAGAAACAAACTCAAAACAATTAAGAAAACGGTAATAGGAACATACATATCGATAATAACCTTGAATGTAAATGGATTAAATGCCCCAACCAAAAGACACAGACTGGCTGAATGGATACAAAAACAAGACCCATATATAAGCTGTCTACAAGAGACCCACTTCAGACCTAGGGACACATAAAGGCTGAAAGCGAAGGGATGGAAAAAGATATTCCACGCAAATGGAAATCAAAAGAAAGCTGGAGTAGCAATACTCATATCAGATAAAATAGACTTTAAAATAGACTGTTACAAGAGATAAGGAAGGACACTACATAATGATCAATGGATCAATCCAAGAAGAAGATATAAAAATTATAAATGTTTATGCACCCAACATAGGAGCACCTCAATACATAAGGCAAATGCTAACAACCATGAAAGGGGAAATCAACAGTAACACAATAATAGTAGGGGACTTTAACACCCCATTTACACCAATGGACAGATCATCCAAACAGAAAATAAATAAGGAAACACAAGCTTTAAATGACACAATAGACCAGATAGATTTAATTGATACTTATAGAACATTCAACCCAAAAGTGGCAGAATACACTTTCTTCTCAAGAGCACATGGAACATTCTCCAGGGTAGATCACATCTTGGCTCGCAAATCAAGCCTTGGAAAATTTAAGAAAACTGAAATCATATCAAGCATCTTTTCTGACCACAATGCTATGACATTGAAAATCAATTACAGGAAAAAAACTGTAAAAAACACAAATACATGGAGGCTAAACAGTACACTACTAAATGACCAAGAGATCACTGAAGAAATCAAAGAAGAAATTTTAAAAAATACATAGAAACAAATGACAATGAAAACACAACGACCCAAAACCTATGGGACGCAGCAAAAGCAGTTCTAAGAGGGAAGTTTATAGCAATTCAATCTCACCTCAAGAAACAAGAAAAATCTTGTTTAATAAGATTTAATAAGATAGATTTAATAAGATTTAATAAGATAATAATAATACGATTTAATAATTGGCTAGGTACAATTTTCCAAGACTGAACCAGGAAAAATTAGAAAATATACACAGACCTATCACAAGTAATTAAATTGAAACTATAATTAAAAGTCAACCACTATGGAGAATAGTATGGAGGTTCCATAAAAATCTAAAAATAGAACTACCACATAACCCAGCAATCCCACTACTGGGCATATACCCTGAGAAAACCATAATTCAAAAAGAGACATGCACCACAATGTTCATTGCAGCACTATTTACAATAGCCAGGACATGGAACCAACCTAAGTGTCCACCATTGGATGAATGGATAAAGAAGATGTGGCACATATATACAGTGGAATATTACTCAGCCATAAAAAGAAACGCAATTGAGTTATTTGTAGTGAGGTGGATGGACATAGAGTCTGTCGTACAGAGTGAAGTAAGTCAGAAAGAGAAAAATGAATACCGTATGGTAACACATATATATGGAATCTAAAAAAAAAAATGGTACTGATGAACCTAATGGCAGGGCAGGAATAACGATGTAGACATGGAGAATGGACTTAAGGACATGGGGTGGGGAGGGGGAAGCTGGGGAGAAGTGAGAGTAGCATCAACATATATACACTACCAAATGTAAAATATGTAGCTAGTGGGAAGCAGCTGCATAGCACAGGGAGATCAGCTCCATGCTTTGCGATGACCTAGAGGGGTGGGATAGGGAGGGTGGGAGGGAGGCTCAAGAGGGAGGGGATATGGGGATATACGTATGCATATGGCTGATTCACTTTGTTGTACAACAGAAACTAACACAGTATTGTGAAGCAGTTATACTCCAGTAAAGATCTATTTTAAAAAAAAAAGATTACATAACATTAAAAAAAAAAAAAAGAACTAGTAGGCTCCTGCTGCAGCTAGTCTAATTTTAGAGCCATCTTGTATTGCAATTAGAAGTTATCAATGACAGAGTTTATGCCCCTGAATTAAGCAAGTGTGTCCTGGGCATGTGGCTTTCCTCACAGTAGATCTCCTTAGTTCTTACATGTCAGCAGGTATCACTGATGCAAATGTACCTTGAGCAGTGGCACTACTGAGCCAATAATAAACTAATCACTAGTTTTATCTAACCTGCTCTTATTACCAAATGTGGAAAATCACTAAGATCCCAGAGCAATAAAGTTTCATTTTTTGTTTTGTTTTGGATTAGCCCTTGTGCTACCCAACCTAGTAGAGTATGTGTAAAAAGATCCGACATTGTTCCTGAAAACATTTTTCAGGTGTCCTCTGCTTTTCAGTCATGTTGATAATAAGTGCATTTCTGCACAGGGGAGTTTGCATAGTGTAGTGTTTTTTCCACAGAGAAACTTTTATGTGGACGTTAACTATAATGACAGGATATGCAGTGTGCACTCTGTGATACCTTTTATGGGACTTTCACTTTCTTCCCTACTAAAGTGAGTTTTACTAAATCAATTGGAATTTACTATAAGTGGATCCCACAGTATTACCTATATTTCTTCTTCTCCTCCTCCTCCTCCCCCTCCCCTTTGCCTTCCTCTCCTTCTCCTCCTTATTCTTTGGGGGGGAAAATGACATATGGATTTTATGTTCACTGATGTGACTGACATTCTTTCTTCAAATAATAGCTCTGAAGGAATGAGAATATACAAACTCTCCTATTGAAACTTGAAATTAACTAGATTAGGATAGGTATTCTTGAATATTGGTATATCTAGACTAGTGCTGTCCAATAGAACTTTCTGCAATGATGAAAATGTTTTATATCTTTTTTGTCCCTTATGGTAGCTACTAACTGCATGTGGCCACTAAACAATTGAAGAGTGGCTAGTGCCAAAGTGAGGGACGAAATTTTAAATTTTATTTAATTTTAATTTATTTACTTTTTCTTTCTTTTTTTTTTTTTGGCCACGCTGGGTCTTAGTTGCAGCACGCGGGATCTTTGTTGCTGTGTGCGGGATCTTCAGTTGCAGCATGTGGGCTCTTAGTTGCGGCATGAGGGCTCTTAGTTGCAGCATTCGGGATCTAGTTCCCTGACCAGGGATTGAACCCTGGCCCCCTGCATTGAGAGCACAGGGTCTTAACCACTGGGCCACCAGGGAAATCCCTGATTTATTTACTTTTAAATAGCCATATGTGGCTATTTGTAAGACAGCAACATCTAGACAATTTCCTGACCATCATGAAATTGTAAAGAGACTCAAGCCATCCTTTTGTCATTTTTGTCTTTTGTCTTTCAGGATGCTCACCTCAGTAGGTTACTTTGCTCTGTCTCTCAACACTCCTAATTTACATGGAGATGCCTACCTGAACTGTTTCTTCTCTGCCTTGATTGAAGTTCCAGCTTACATTACAGCCTGGCTGCTACTTCGAACCCTACCCAGGCGTTATATCATATCTGGAGTACTGTTCTTGGGAGGAGGTGTGCTTCTCTTAATTCAACTGGTGCCTGCAGGTAAGAAGTTATCCAATATTAACAGCTTACCAGAAAAGATCCACACCTTGACAGGGCTAATTATTAGTCCCTGTTCCCTACTTATGTAGCCTTTACATCATAAGTCATTCTTAAGTCAGTTATACAAGTGATAACTAACTCTGTGATTTCCCATGTTCAAAATTACTCCCTTCAAATAGTTAAGAGTTAACCTTAGAGAATCAGAAATCACCACCTGAGAAGGAAGAGTAATGCTCCCAGTCATCCCCTTCACAGAAACATTCACCTAAACCCTCAAACCTCTTTCTGAGTCATAATCCCAATTCCCAATTTCTTGGTACTTTCTTGGTATTTTCAAACCTTCTCTCTGATGTGTATATTCAAGTGTTAGAGTTGGTAGTACATGCCAGTTCCAGTATAAATTCAGTGATTTTTATGGTCTGTAATCTTTAAGTAGTTAGAGAGCACATGAAAAGATATATGCTTCTCTTTTCCCCTTATGTCTAACTTTCTCATATTGTTAAAATGTTAAGTCAACAGATTTTTGATATATAGTACTATGCATAGAAATATATATTTCTTAATAATAATAAACAGGATAA
Organism: Neophocaena asiaeorientalis asiaeorientalis; assembly: GCF_003031525.2. NCBI lineage: Eukaryota > Metazoa > Chordata > Mammalia > Artiodactyla > Phocoenidae > Neophocaena > Neophocaena asiaeorientalis. The sequence goes on along the minus strand of NW_020173499.1, from coordinate 749,092 downwards.
AAATGATTGGGCCTTCTCTTCGAAGATTAAACTTAACTGTATTAACATGCTAACAACTGACTATGAAACTGTTGTAATAAATAAAGGTGGACAAGGTCACAGAATGCATAAATGATCTAGAATAACAGAAGAGCGAAGCTCAAAGCAACCCTTCACGCTCCATCTTTGTCCATGTCCAATTAGTAAGGCTTTGAAGAGACTGTATAATTTGGGGAATATCTTTAGATTATAAAACATTTCTATACAAGCAAAAAGGACAATACAAGCAACTGTTAAGAAAGTATCACTTCTAAAAGCACCTCTGTTTACACTGGGTCTCTTTTCCAGATTACAACTTCTTGTCCATTGGTCTGGCCATGTTAGGAAAATTCGGGATCACCTCTGCCTTCTCCATGCTGTACGTCTTCACTGCAGAGCTCTACCCAACCCTGGTCAGGAACATGGCTGTGGGGGTCACATCCATGGCCTCCAGAGTGGGCAGCATCATTGCTCCCTACTTTGTTTACCTTGGTGAGATGCTTCTTATAAGTCTATTCTTTTTTTAAATATAAAAGTAATAGGTTTTCATTATGAAAAATGCAAACAGCATAGAAAGTACTGGAAAAAGTACAAGTTCACCTCTACTCTCTTAGTTCCCCAAATCACAGCCCTCAGAGGAACTACTGTTAACAGTTTGGTGAGTAGCCCTTCAGACATTTCATTTTGTATATATTTAAACACACAAAATGATATCATAAATATTGTTTCACAACTTTTTTTAAACTTAACATTGTATCAGAATATTTTGCCATATCCGTATATATAGCTCTTTTAGTTAGTACATAGACTTCCAATGTATGTATACACATTATTTATTTAACCAGGTTCATGGATGAACATTTAGGCCATTTCAAAGTTTTTGTTACCATACATAACACTGCAGTGAACATTCCTCTACGGCCCCCACAGCCTTTGTATATTTGGATCAATAGATTGCTGGAGCAATTTAAAAATTTCATAGATATCGCCAAATTGACCTCTAAATACTATACCAGTTTACAATCCAACTATCAATATACGAGAGTGCCTGTTTCTCCATATCCTTACCAACAATGGGGATTATCCAATTTTTTAATCATTGATAGTCTGTTATATGAAAAACGGATATCATTGTTGCTTTCATTTCCTTTTCTTCAATTATGAATGAGGTTGAGCATTTTTTCATATATTTATTGAAATTCTATTTATTTTTAAGAGATCTGACTGTTCATGTCTTTTCCCATCTTTCTAATGGTTTGTATCAAGTTTAGATATTTGATTTTGGGAGCTCTTTGTAATTGAAAAATTAGCCCTTTGTATATATATTATAAATATTTTTCCTAGTTTATTATTTCCACTTTGACTTCATGACTTTATTTGCATTGCTGGCAATTTTAGCTTTTATATGATCGAATTTATCAATCTGGAATAACACCACAGAGGGGCTTTAGTGGGATGTTCAGTGGATCTAGGATCTGGCACTCCAAGCTAAACCTCATCAAGAACTCTACTGGTGAGAGATGTAGACACAGCTCCTTATTCTTCCTAGTCATCCATTGGTTACCTACTAGTTCAAACACACACACATACACATCCCCAAAGACATATGTGAATTCTCAGAAAAGGTATACTCTAAATCCTTACAGAGAAAGAGAGACATTTTCCACACAGCTGCCCTGAACACCTGAGAAAGTACATTATTATATAGAATGGTGTCGTTTCCCCTTTGTTCTTCCCTATACTTTCAAAGCATGCTAATGTGGTCTAATGGTGGACCATTGATACATAAGAAATGGAGAAGTCTGAGAAAGAACTTTGTATTCCACAGTAGTGGCTCCTGTTGGTGACACAGAGGCCTCAGAGAAGCTTCAAGATTGATATTTTTTTGTCAAATAAAATTCTTGGGTGTGTTATTCCTCTGTAATCTCTGTATACAGAAGGGAAGCAAGATGAGGATCTATTATTCCCCTGTCTGAGTAACACCACATAAAGAAGAGGTGGAGTGGTTCTTCCAATTACATGTAAAACCGAGACATATAAATGCTGCAAAAAGAAACCACAGTGCCTGACATTTATTGATTTAAATTGGATTGAATATATTAATTAGGTTCTTTTAAGAGTCTCACAGCTCTGTGGACCAAGATTTCCACAGGAGCCTACTGGTTTGGGCAAAAGCAAAGGTCATATCAGTCATAACAGCCAGTAGGTGTCCCTGCAACATCCTGGTCAACCTCTTTCCCCTTGGTGTCCTCCCACCCCCCATCTCCAATGACCTCTACCTTAAGAGGAGAACTTTGGTAGGCAAAAATTTCTATCAAAGGAACATTTACCACACATGATTAAGTAGTAGCTTAGAGAATGCAGTTGACGTGAAAGACCTTATGATAATGCAAAATTGAGTAGGTGAATGATTATGGAAATTCGGAGGCAATGACATCTGCCAAACAGAAACTGTGGTATTTTGCACACTTTTTTTCTTCTGTAAATATTCAGGTTTAAAACTGCTCTCAAATACTGTTTGCCACCTTTACAAAATGATTCTCAAGAGCATCTGGAGAAACCCTGTATCTAATTGATGTTCTTATGTCCTGTGCCTTACAGGTGCTTACAACAGAGTTCTGCCCTACATCCTCATGGGAAGCCTGACTGTCCTGATTGGAATCATCACTCTTCTCTTCCCTGAAAGTTTTGGAATGACTCTACCAGAGACCTTAGAGCAAATGCAGAAAATGAAATGGTAAGTGGAACTTTAAAAAATGATATCAGAATTCCTCAGAATGAATAAACATGAAAGAATAAATAGGAAAATTCTGAAAAGAAAGTGTAATAAGTGGAAAGTAGCTCTATCAGATAATAAAGGATATTATTAAGCAATGGTAATTAAAACAGTATGATGGTGGTAGAAGAAAAGAAATCACTGGAATGGAATAGAGTTCAGAATTAAATGAAGAAAATATGAGAATTCAGTGTGTGATAACAAGTAGCAATTCAAAATCAGTGGGGAAAATTTAGATTATTCAGTAAAAGGTGTTAGAACATTCAACTAGCCATTTTGGCTAAATAAAAAGCTTAACTCTTACTTCAAAATACATCAGGATAGGGCTTCCCTGGTGGCGCAGTGCTTGAGAGTCCGCCTGCTGATGCAGGGGACGCAGGTTCGTGCCCTGGTCCAGGAAGATCCCACATGCCGCGGAGTGGCTGGGCCCGTGAGCCATGGCCGCTGAGCCTGCGCGTCCGGAGCCTGTGCTCCGCAGCGGGAGAGGCCACGACAGTGAGAGGCCCGCATACCACACACACACACAAAAAACACATCAGGATAAATTCCAGAAAGATTAAAAATTGAGAACTGAAAATATAAAGTGATAAATGTAGCAGAAGAAAACATAAATATTTTTATAACCTTAGAGAAGGCCTTTCTGAGCATATTATGAAAAGCAAAGAGCCATAAAGGAGAAGATTGATATATCTGATTATGTAATTTTAGAAATTGTTGGTACAGCAAAAACGAAACCATAAATTAGAACAAAGGTCAACAAACCAGGGGAAAAATATTTGCAACACACAATGTAGACATAGAGTTAATAAATTTAAGATGCAAGAAGCTCTTAGAGATCAGTGGGAAAAAGACAAACAACTCAGAAAGAAAACTGGCAAAGGTCATGAACAAACAGTTTATAGAAAAGGAAATTTCAGTGGCAAATATATACATAAAAAAGAAATACTTGTCCATATTAATTAAAGCTTAAAAAATGTCAATGTCATTTTTTGGCCTATGAGATTGTGCAAGGGTTTTCCTTCTGATATCAACCAATTCTGACACCAAATAGGTGTCCTATAATTTCATCCAATTTTGACTCTAATTACTCAGGGCTAGCATCAGACTCTACAGGTTAAAGGCTCACTCCCACAAGACAGCCTTCTCTTCAGATGCCAGCCACAAGCAATGGTTCCCCAAGGTTATCCACATTTCTGGCTATTGGGGAGGGGGAAATTTACCCTTTTACCCCTTTAAGGTCTTGTGGCTAAACTAATCATAAAATTGACACCAGTCAACAGGAGAAAAATAAACAAATTTTAATTCATTACACAGAGATCTCTCAGAAATAGGACCTAAGAAATGGCCAAAGCAGGAAGCTTTTACACGTTTTAGACAAAGAAACAATAAATTTGAGAGGAATTGACAGGACAAAGAAACTTAGGTTTGAGTGCTTAATTAGTAAGGAATTTAAGCAGAGTTTGGGCTTGTGTAGTAAATTAGTAAAGAAGTAACTAGGTTTGTTTATAGAGATTTCTTGGCCCAGCCCTGGAATTCCCTGTCTTTGGTAATAAGGGTGTCCTTCTACCTCCATATGCAGGGATTGCACCTTTCACATGAGGGATTTATTCCCTGCTTTCAGGGGCACAGAGGAGGCCAGAGTTTCCTTTTGCATCAGCTGCTTCACAAGCAACTTCAATTCAAAATAATCAATATACCATTGTGGCAAATTTTGGGGCAGCCTGCCCTGAGCTCCATCATGTCCAACTTGGCTACAAAGTCTGGTATTTCCACAACCCTCCTCTTCACATTCAGGAATTTGCTAGAATGACTCACAGAACTCAGGAAAACATTTTACTTACTATTACTGGTTTGTTCTAAACAACACAAATGAACAGCCAGGGGGAGATGTACACAGGGTGAGGTCCAGAAGGGTCCAGAGCACAGGAGTCTCCGTTCCTGTGGAGTTGGGGAGCATCGCCATCCTGGCCCATGGATGTGTTGGCCAATTCAGAAGCTCTCTGAACCCCAGTGTTTAGGGGATTTTATGGAAGTTTCATCACATAGGCATGATCAATATTGATTTGACCTCAGTCCCTCTCCCCTCCCTGGAGGCTGGAGGATGGGCTTCTAGTCAAGGCTTGGTCTTTCTAGCAACCAGCCTCCATCGTGAAGCTATCTAGGGACCCACTGAGTCACCTCATTAGAATAAGAGGCAAGACACTATTACCCTTGTCACTCAGAAAATTACAAGGGATTTAGAAGCTCTATGTCAGGAACCAGGGACAAAAATCAAACATCTTTCTATGACATCATAGATTGGAAAACATTTAAAAGACTAATGGTATGGTAGGAGAAGTTTAGATTCTAGAGTGAAACTGAATGGCCTCAAATCCCAAATCTACTGAATAAACTTGGGAAATTTGCTTACTTTTCACTAAACCTTAGTATTCCCATCTGTTATATGGAAATAGTTCATATGGCTTTTGTGATGTTATATAAGATAAAGTGCTTTTAGTGTGTAGCCATGATAAAAGTCTATATGTGAGTGGATTCTGATCCCAAACTGAACATGTATAGCGAAAGATGCCCATTTTTTATAAGTTGTTTCTTCTAATGATAAAACTACTTCAATATCAACTTTAACTTACCAAGAACTTCATGCTTACCACTCTATTCTTTCCTCAGGAAAACTATAAAATCATAGAATACTAGCTCTAGACTCATGAGGTTCTTATTAGAGTTAAAATAATTACCTGTTCATTGACTGGAGAAATGTTTTTCAGTGTCAGTTTGGCATTTTGAGGAGGGGAGTCTTAAATATTTAATTTTCTTTAGCACTTATCTTATTTTCAGGTTCAGATATGGGAAAAAAACAAAAGATTCAATGGAGAAAGAAGAAAATCCCAAAGTTCTAATAACTTCATTCTGATAAAATTCCCACCCTATTTGGTGAACTGAAAAACAGATCCTAAGACTATGAAGACACTAAAGCCTTTCCTGATGAAATGGACTGCCTATGAAGATTAACACTAAAATGGACCTTGCTATTAAGAAATGCTTGTCATATGGCAAACTCTGGACCACTCTTACAGATAAGCTCCTTATTTTAAAAAACAAACCATTTCCAGAAAGTCCTCCGTACTAATTAATTCGATGAAATGGGTTTGCAGGATTTTTACAAAACGTGTTGGTCAAGGACTGGTAAATCCATATAAAGATTAACATGCATTTCCAAATACAAATACTATCCAAATTTTTAAAGAAGTCATTGAATTAACACAACTATCAGGCTTGGGTGTGTGTGTGTGAGTGAGTAAACCAGCAAGTTCAAAATTACAGTAGTTTTTGAAGTGAACTCATACACTGCTGTATCCAAATGATTATAAGGAGTATTGCTATCCAGGAAATTTTATATACTACTTTGAGAGGAATTGATGGCAGATATTAATAGCATTTTACAAGTGAAATGCAGCAAGAGATCAAGTAGCCTGGCTTAGATGGCCTGTCAGCCTTTAAGAAGGGAACCAAGGCAGTTCCTAGCTGCAATTTCAGCAGCTATGGCTCACAGCCTATTGAATGGTCCACATTTGTGCTCTCTGTGAACACTTAACTAAGCTTTCTGTTCACTAAGACTGGCTTAAGAGACCTTTTTTTGGTAAATAGAGAATCAGGAAAACTGCAAACTAGTTAGATTGGTAGAGGTGGTTTGTGTGCCCCATAGCCAAGAGGGGTCAGCACCCAGGAAGAAGGCTGCCCAAGCCAAGAATCTGAAGAGCCTTTTAAAACAGTTCTTTCCCTTAATACATCCCTTCCTAAATCTGGTATGCAGTTGTATCCTCTTCAACCAGGGGTGCATCTGGTTCCAGGAATGAGCAAGGTAAAAGGTAAAAGCCACTAATGGGATAATGTATCAGCATAAACTCAGAAGATGAGTGTCAGCTCTGTGTCTCACCACATTTTAGGCATGCTGACATGGTAACAAAGCAAGAAGTTCGTCCTGGAGACCTGGGCAGCATGCTTTCACCAAGGGCGGCTCCTTTTGGAGCAGCACGTGACAAGCTACTGACCCTTTAACATATCAGTGCAACGGTGCACCTGTAGAATAGGCAGCCACTAGTTTTTAATATGCTGCTTGGTGGCATCATCTCCTAAAATTAATTATCCCCAAATGTAAATATTCACTATCTAAATATTTTTCAAAGGAACCTTTGATGTAACATCTTGGTAAACAATCCTTATTTCTTTAAGATCTTTATCTGGAACTTTTCTGATTAACTCAGAATTTTTCTTTATATTGCCATATTTCTAACACATATTTTATATCCTACTGACACATTGATCCCACCTTTTGATTGTTACTTTAAAATCCAGTAGAATATCTTAGAATAGTTTATGCTTTGTCATTGGGGACTCAGGTGCACAGCTTCATCCACCCAGTGCCTTTATCTTCCCCACTGATGCAGCCTGTCTGGATCACCTTTCCACCTACCCTGCCAGACAGTAGTAGCTGCCTGTCCTGCAAAGAACAGGCCCTGCTGCCTTTCAGGAAGCGCTCCTTGAACTTCCTTCCCACCAGCAGCGACTGTTCACTCCTCTGTGCTCTTCTGGTACTTGTTACCTTCACTCAGTTGGGCTCTTGTCTAGTTGTCCCCCCCGACACACAACATGTCTATAAGCCTCCAGGAGGCCAGGGACCTAACTTTGCTTATCTTTTTATCCGTTGCAGTGCTGCTTACTGTAGTGCTTTCTTGCATGTAACAGGCATTTGAGGATATTCATTTTAATTAAAATATTTTGTAACACTAGCGTGGTGAAAATGTTATGTTTGAAACATAGACACTTGAATTTTTAAACACCAAAGTATAAAATGCTCTTAAATTTTTTCTAAATATAAAAAGTAAGGATGTGGACTTCCCTGGTGGCACGGTGGTTAAGAATCCACCTGCCAGTGCAGGGGACATGGGTTCCATCCCTGGTTCAGGAAGATCTCACATGCCACAGAGCAACTAAGCCCATGCGCCACAACTACTGAGCCTGCACTCCAGAGCCTGCGAGCTACAACTACAGAGCCTGCGTGCCACAACTACTGAAGGCTGTGCACCTAGAGCCCATGCTCTGCAACAAGAGAAGCCACTGCAATGAGAAGCCCGCGCACCACAACAAAGAGTAGCCCCTGCTCGCCACAACTAGAGAAAGCCCACGCACAGCAATGAAGACCTGACGCAGTCAAAATTTTTAAAAATTAAACTAAATTTTTTAAAAAAGTAAGGATGTGATAATTGCCTTTTACTGCTGTTTGTATGGGTGTTTTATATTTTATAATAGTAAGAGATGACTTTTTAAAATCTGTTTATAAAAAGGCAACAAGTATACAAATGAATTACCTCTTTGGTAGTTCAAAGACCAAGTAGGTGAATACATGCCAAAATAGTATTCGATTAAATTCAAGATATATTCCTGATTTTTATAAACTACTTTTAAAATTAGGTCTACAAGGCAACTACCTGAACTTGCTTATGAATATCAGTCTCAGACTGACAGCCAATATTACACTGCATGTTAGAGTGTAACATGAAACACTGGAAGCATCCCATTAACAGTAGTTTTATGGATACATGTTTTAACATCTTTTCAACATTTTTGGCTAAGTTTTAGTAACTATAATCATAATATAAAATATAGATAAGAAATAAAACTATTAGAAAATAGATAAAATTATCAATATTACAAGGAACATATAATGATATTCTATTTTTAAAATCCAAGAGAATTAATTAAATCTAGTACCTAAGAGTTTCAATTTAAGTGGAGTCATATAAGAAGTGTCCCTAAATCAGCAACTTTCTATATACTAAAAATAACCAGCTAGAAAACATACTGGAAAAAACCAGGTTCCATTCCTAATAATCATAAGAACATAAAATACCTAGAAGTAATCTCTAAACAGATGTATAAAACCTAAGTGAAAAAGTTATTCCATTTAATTAAGAGTTGAGTGGAGACATGCTGTTTTTTTGTTTTGTATTTTTATTAGGTTTTTATTTTTGGCTGCGTTGGGTCTTCATAGCTGCGCACTGGCTTTCTCTAGTTAGAGACATGCCATTCTTTTTTTTTTTTGTGGTACGTGGGCCTCTCACTGTTGTGGCCTCTCCCGTTGCGGAGCACAGGCTCCGGACGCACAGGCTCAGCGGCCATGGCTCACGGGCCCAGCCGCTCCGCGGCATGTGGGATCCTCCTGGACCGGGGCACGAACCCGTGTCCCCTGCATCGGCAAGCGGACTCTCAACCACTGTGCCACCAGGGAAGTCCAAGACATGCCATTCTTGAATGTGTAGAATGAATTCTGTGAACCTGCATTCTTACCAAATTAATTCACTATTTTAGTATAATTAAAATTAATATTTCAATGATGTATTTTAGGAACTTAAAAAATAATTCTAAAGGGCATCTGAAAGAACAAATAGGCAAGATTGTCTAAGAAATTTTTGGAAAAGAAGAGTTGTAAGGTAAAATATTCCCTCAGATTTAGAAATACAAAGATAAACAGGAAGGCCAGAAACAGACCCAAATGTTTATAAAATTGTAACATATGATAAAGTGTATTACAAATTATCAAGAAAAGGATAAAATTTTCAAAACTAGTGCTGGGACAATTGATAAGCTGGGGAAAAATAGCATCTCACCATAAAACACATACCAAGGGCTTCCCTGGTGGCGCAGTGGTTGAGAATCTGCCTGCCAATGCAGGGGACATGGGTTCGAGCCCTAGGCTGGGAAGATCCCACATGCCACGGAGCAACTAGGCCCGTGAGCCACAACTACTGATCCTGCACGTCTGGAGCCTGTGCTCTGCAACAAGAGAGGCTGCGACAGTGAGAGGCCCGCAATGAAGAGAGGCCGCACAGCAATGAAGACCCAACACGGCCAAAAAAATAAATAAATAAAAATAAGTAAATTAAAAAAAAACAAAAACACATACCAAATTCTAAATGGATTAAAGATTCAAAAGTAATAGATAAATAAGCTGAAAGAAAATACAGGTGATTGTTTAATCTAAGGATGGATAGGGAATTAAAGATAAGGTAAAATAGATTTTGCTATAAACTTTAAAAAATTTCTGTACACCAAAAATCTTAAAATTAACACAAATTGGAAAAATATATTGGACACAGCGTCCTTTCTGTTTATGCATCAATTTAAAAGTACCAGCTAATACTCCAGTTAAGGCAAATAATAAGACGGTTAAGTGCATCTTTGGAGACCATTGTTCCTGGGCCTAATTCTGGGTCTGTCATTTATCAGCTGTGTAGCCTTGAGCAAGTTATACAGGCATACCTTGTTTTATTGTGCTTTGCTTTATTTGTGCTTCACTGATACTGCATTTTTTACAAATTGAGGTTTGTGGCAACCTTACATTTTCGGATGATGTTTAGCATTTTTTAGCAATAAAGTATTTTTAAATAAATTTATTTATTTTATTTTTGGCTGCATTGGGTCTTCGTTGCTGCGTGCGAGCTTTCTCTAGTTGCACAAGCGGGGGCTAGGGGCTACTCTTCGTTGCGGTGCATGGGCTTCTCATCGCAGTGGCTTCTCTTGTTGCAGAGCACGGGCTCTAGGCACGTGGACTTCAGTAGCTGTGGCTCACGGGCTCTAGACTGCAGGCTCAGTAGTTGTGGTGTAGGGGCTTAGTTGCTCCGTGGCATGTGGGATCTTCCCAGACCAAGGCTCGAACCCTTGCCCCCTGCATTAGCAGGCAGATTCTCAACCACTGCACCACCACGGAAGCCCCAGCAATAAAGTATTTTTAAATTAAGGTTTGTACATTGGTTTTCTTTTTTTTTTTTTAAGACACAATGCTATTGCACACTTAACAGAATGCAGTATAGTGTAAACATAATTTTTATATGCACTGGGAAACCAAAAAATTCCTGTGGCTCGCTTTACTGTGATATTACGGTGTTCTGGAACTGGACCCGCAATATCTCCGGGATATGCCTGAGTCTTCCTAAATCTCAGCCTCTTCATCCGTAAAAGGAGGCTAAGCAGTTCCATGGCGTGATTGTGGGGAGATAATGCATATATTTAGTCTAAGTGCCTAGCAGACTTAGATGTTTTCCTCTATCTCACATCTCACTGAACTCAAAAGTTAATCATTATAGGGCTTCCCTGGTGGCGCATACCCAAAAAAAAAAAAAAAAAAAAAAAAGTTAATCATTATAATCAACTTCCTTGCCCCCTTCCTTAATCCACCTTACTCTATCAGGCAAACTGCAAGGCTGGTTAAATACAGCCCCCCTCCTACTTCCACCGGTACCTGCACAGCTAGATGTAGCTGGGAAAAAAATATGCAAAACATGCTGACTGGTTTCATTTAAAATTAATCATCAGTCATCAAGAGGAACCTTACTGCTGACTGACAGTCATGCTCCACTGCCCTGGTCCATTCTCTATCCTTAATGACCTTTCTCTTCAGAACTCTAATATCTCCTCCCCCACGCTCACCCTCAGCTGTGCCTTTGCTTCCTATTTCATGTAAGCTCTTACCATCTTAATCCACCAACCTAACTGCATTTGTACCCATACACTCTTGTCTTTTCTCTTATTACTTGAGATAAATGGTCTCTGTTCCTAGCACAAAATTCTGTCTCTGTGTGTGTGTGTGTGTGTTTCTGCACTTGGTGCCCTCACCCCCTTCCTTACCTACTCAAGGACATTGCTCCAGCAATTAATTCTCTTGTCTGCCCCATGATCAATCTATCAATCTTTTCTCTCTCTACTGGATCTTTTTCATTCAGCATGCAGACATGCTGGTATTTCTACAATGCTGAAAAAGCTCTCCCTTGACCCCACTTCTGCCTTCAACTACTGCCCCATCTTTCCCTATCCCTTTACAGCAAAACTCCTCAAAAGAGAGCTCTATATTTGCTACTGCTAGTTTTTTTCTTCCAATTTTCTCTTGAGCCAACTACAATTAAGTTTTAGCCTCCGCCTCTTCACCAGAGCAGCGTTTATCAAGGTCCCCGATGGCTTGCATGTTTTTAACTGAATGGTCAATTCGTGGGCTTCCCTGGTGGCGCAGTGGTTGAGAGTCCACCTGCCGATGCAGGGGACACGGGTTCGTGCCCCGGTCCGGAAAGATCCCACATGCCACGGAGCAGCTGGGCCCATAAACCATGGCCGCTGAGCCTGCGCGTCCGGAGCCTGTGCTCCGCAACGGGAGAGGCCACAGCGGTGAGAGACCCGCGTACCCCCAAAAACAAAAAACAAAAAAACAATGGAGAAAGGACAGTCTCTTCAAAAAATGTTTTTTTTTAAACTGGATATTCACATGCAAAAGAATGAAATTGGACCCATACCTTATACCATATACAAAAATTAACTCAAAACAGACCTAAGCGTAAGACCTAAAACTATAAAACTCTGAGAAGAAAAGCTTCCGGACATTGAATTTGGCAATAATTTCTTGGCTATGACACCAAAGCACTGGTGACAAAAGCGAAAACAGACAAATAAGACTACATCAAACTTAAAAACTTTTGAGTGTCAAAGGAAACACCAAAACAAAAAGCAACCTATGGAATGAGAGGAAATATTTGCAAATCATATTATCTGATAAAGGGTTAATATCCAGAATACAAAAAGAACTTTTACAACAAAAACCAAATAACCTGATTTTAAAAGGGGCAAAGGAATTGAATAGACAATTCTCCAAAGAAGATGTAAAAATGGCCAGCATGCATATGTGAGGCTCATCATCACTAATCATTAAAGAAATGCAAATCAAAACCACAATGAGATACCACCTCATGCCCATTAGGATGGCTGCTATCAAAAGAACAGAAAACACATATTGGTAAGGATGTGGAGAAATTGGAATCCTTGTGCACCTTTCGTGAAAATGTAAGATTGTACAGCCATTATGGAAAACAGTACAGAGGTTCCTCAAAAAATTAAAAAATAGAATTATCATATGATCCATCAATCCTACTTCTGGGTATACATCCAAAATAATTCAAAGCAGGATTTCAAAGAGCTATTTGCACACCCACGTTCATTACAGCATTATTCACAATAGCAAAGAGCTGGAATTACCCCAAATGTCCATCTACAGATGAGTGGACAAATAAAGTGTGGTTTATACATACAATGGAATGTTGTGAAGCCTTAAAAAAGGAGGAACCTCAAGGACATTATGCTAAGTGAAATAAGCCAGTCACAAAAGGACAAATTTTGTACGATTCCACTAATAGGAAGTATCTAAAACAGTCAAAATCATAGAAACAGAAATTAGAAAGATGGTTACCAAGGGTGAGGGGAGAGGGGAAAAGGGAGGAGGAGGAGTTAGTGCTTAGTGCATTTTGGTTTTGCAAGATGAAAAAGTTCTAGAGATCTGTACACAACAATGTAAATATATTTAATACTATGGGACTGTACATTTAAAAACTGGTAAGATGGGGACTTCCCTGGAGGCGTAGTGGTTAAGACTCTGAGCTCCCGATGCAGGGGGCCTGGGTTCCATACCTGGTCAGGGAACTAGATCCCACATGCATGCTGCAACTAAGAATTCGTATGCCACAACTAAGGAACAGGCAAGCTGCAACTAAGGAGCCTGTGAGCTGCAACTAAGGAGCCTGCCTGCCACAACTAAGACCCAGTGCAACCAAATAAATTTTTTAAAAATTGGTAAGATGGTAAAATTTATTTTTTTTATCACAATTTTAAAAGCTGTATGGAAATAGTTAAATAAATAACGGTGTGTTTTTATGAAAGAATATTATTCAGCCTTTAAAAACAGAGTTTAAGAATTATTTTTAATAACACGATACAATACCTGTGATATAATGCAAGTATTTTTAAAAGTATACAATAGTATTGACCAAATAATGAATGCATGCATGAATAAACTGTTTAAAAGGCATGAAAAAAAAAAACTAGAAGGAAATCTCTCAAGGTATTAATAGTAGATATGTTTGGATGGGGGATTATAAATGACTTCTATTTTAGTTTCTTTTCTGTAGTTTTCCATACTTTATAATTGTTTCACAAATAACATAGTTTTATAATCATATAGAAGTTAAAATATTAAAAATTTTTATTTTTTATTTTAATTTTATTGAGTGTCAACTCAATAAAAGTTTTTCTTTTTAAACTTCTATGTGATTATCAAGTGCAAAGTCCTGGGAAGCAAAGATGAAGAACATGAAGAATGTAAAATTGGAGCTCTCCATGGGCTCAGTCTGGCCAGATTATAAACTCCTTCCTTTGTGGCCTCAGCAACTAGCTCAGTGCCCCGACCTGGAGCTGAGCTCTGTGGAGGTGATAGCCAGGTCAAAGTCATTTTCTCCCATCTGGACCTGGGCATTTTTATCTCTCCTCTCACTCTGCTTGAACAGCAGTTACCTCTACGCTTATTTAGACCAAGTCAAACTTGCTCTGCTGAGGTGAATTACCTTACCACGAAGTTATATTTAACAGACTGCTGAATGGGTCATAAAAAAATTATGAGGATTTGAACTATCATCAGCCGGTGCCTCTGCATTGGCACAGAAACATCTGAAACCTGATTTTGAGAACCTGGAAACCATCTCTCTCCAACACGGCAAATTTAATCCCTTTTGTCAAATACTTGCATTCTGACTCCCCTCTGTGCTCCCTGTCCCTGCATAGCCCACTGTCTCACCCTCCCACTGTTTACTTCCCTGCTACTGTGTCCTCTGAAACCTCCACTCCATTGTGAACAGACAGCTTTCCTCCATCAAGAATATCCCTGGGGCTTCCCTGGTGGCGCAGTGGTTGAGAATCTGCCTGCTAATGCAGGGGACACGGGTTCGAGCCCTGGGCTGGGAAGATCCCACATGCCGCGGAGTAACTAGGCCCGTGAGCCACAACTACTGAGCCTGCTCATCTGGAGCCTGCGCTTCGCAACGAGAGGCCACGATAGTGAGAGGCCTGCGTACCGCGATGAAGAGTGGCCCCTGCTTGCCGCACCTAGAGAAAGCCCTCGCACAGAAACGAAGACCCAACACAGCCATAAATAAATAAATAAGTAAATAAATAAATAAGTGCCAAAAAAAAAAAAAAAAGAATATCCCTGGTTGCTCTCTCCATGCCCTCGCTTTGACAGAGATCCAGCTTCCCCCCCGCCGAGCACTCCACTTCCTCATGGTCCTGTCTCTCAAAGGGAGGCTCTTTCTTTTCCACTTCCTATGAACTTCAAAGCCAGGTAAGGTCTCAGGATTTTCTTTGTTCCCCACCGTTAACTTCTTCACTTTCACATAGATAAAATGTCTCCTCTGAGGTTTATGCTGTGCCCTTCTGGTTGCTGTTACCAGCAATCTGCCAGTTGTTTATCCACATTCTGTGAGTTCTCTGGAATCTGACCTGAGGTATTGATGACTTTTGTGCTCAGGGTGATGAGTAATCTTATACCACATCCTCATAGTACTTGACCTTTACCAGTTCTATAATCCCTCCCTGTCAAGGACACACCCTGGGCCCCGTCATCAGTCACAACAACTCCACTTCATTCCAGAACCTTTTATTTTCCTCACAACCCTTTATCTCTGACCTTGACATCCTTTCCTTTCCCTTCCAGTTTATACCTCACAATCCCCTCGATTCACTCACACCACTACCCTAGTCCTTTTGTTTACCAATCTTGCAAAATCTAAGCCCAAGATAAGTCAAACCATTTTACTTTTCACTCTCAATCTGCTCCTGAATTAAGATAGAAGGGAAGGAGGATCATTGATGGATTGGAGGAACATGTGGGTTGGGAGAGTGACAAGTGGGGTGAAAGTCCAGCTGTGATTGAAAAGGTAAATTTGTAGAGACAACAATTCACATGGTTGTGTGATCTTCTCTAGTGTTGCAGGACAGGAGTGAAATGCACAGACGGTTGGATTTTAGGATTTGCAGTACAGGTGAGCAGAATGACAAGACAATGGAGGAAATGAGATTGAAGCAAAGGACTGTAATATCTAGATTGAAGATGAAAGGGAATAAAAACATGACTTTTTTTTTTTTTTTTTGGCTGCGTTAGGTCTTCGTTGCTGTGTGCAGGCTTTCTCTTCTCTCTCTGTGGAGAGCAGGGGCTACTCTTCGTTGCAGTGCACGGGCTTCTCATTGTGGTGGCTTCTCTGGTTGCAGAGCACGGGCTCTAGGCGTGTGCACTTCAGTAGTTGCAGCACGCGGGCTCAGTAGTTGTGGTGCACGGGCTTAGTTGCTCTGCGGCATGTGGGATCTTCCCAGACCAGGGATTGAACCCGTGTCCCCTTCACTGGTAGGTGGATTCTTAACCACTGTGCCACCAGGGAAGTCCCCAAAACATGACAACTTCTGTTGATTCTAGTATGCCATGTCCATCAACCTTCTTTCCCTTTTTTTGGTGTATGAGAACCTGGCACAGTGTTAAGATTCAGAGTGTTCAAAAGAAGAAACTGGCAGATCAGCCTACCTAACGTGGTAGGATCAGGACCATCTTTCTTGGACCATTCACCGCTAACAAAGACGTGACCATGGTGATATGAAACCTAAGGAGACTGAATGTAGTCAGTTGGTAAGGGCCGAGGGCTAGATTTCATTTTTCAGAATAATGAGACTAATAATTAATAGTGTAGACCACTATTGAGGCAGACCAACCAGAGTTTTAATTTGGCCCTGCCACATACTTACTATAATCACTGGGTAAATTACTTCCTTCGGTTTCCTTATCTGTAAAGTGAGGACAATAAGAATATCTTATACAGCTGTTGTGAGGACTAAATGAGGTCTTGGGCTATTGCTAGTGTTATTATTGTAATAATACAATGGCAGAGAGGGTGATACTTTCCCAGGAATTTTTTTTTTTTTTTTTTTTTTTTGCGGTACGCAGGCCTCTCACTGTGGTGGCCTCTCCCGTTGCAGAGCACAGGCTCCGGACGCGCAGGCTCAGAGGCCATGGCTCACGGGCCCAGCCGCTCTGCAGCACGTGGGATCTTCCCGGACCGGGGCACGAACCCGCGTCCCCCGCATCTGCAGGCGGACTCCCAACCACTGCGCCACCAGGGAAGCCCAGGAATTTCTAATTTCTAACCTGGCATCTAGCTCAGAAGATTAAGATCTTCAATAACTTATATTATCCAAATTTAACTCAGTCAAAACCTTCTGATATTCTCCTATGGCATCTTACTCCAGTATGACTGTATCCCATAAGGAGACCTATGTGTTCCTATGCATCTTCTCTCTTGGTTGATCTCATCCAGACCTGTGGTTACGAATACCATCTACATGTGGATAACTCTCTAACTTATATCTCATTCTGACCTCTGCTATGATCTTCAGACTCATATGTCCAACTGTCTCCAAAATTATATTTAAATTTAGGTTTAAAATATTAATATATTTAAATATCAGTTTATTTTTATATTTAAAATAAAACTCATTTGCACAGGCAACAACAACAAAAGAATAGATAAAACTGAACTACATCAGAACTAAAAACTTCTGTACATAAAAGGATCCAATCAACAGAGTAAAAAAAGGCAACCTATGGAATGGGAGAAAATATTTGGAAACCATATATATTTATATTTTTTAATATCTTTATTGGAGTATAATTGCTTTACATTCTTGTGTTAGTTGCTGCTGTATAACGAAGTATATCAGCTATACATATACATATATCCCCATATCCCCTCCTTCCTGTGTCTCCCTCTCACCCTCCCTATCCCACCCCTCTAGGTGGTCACAAACCACCTAGCTGATCTCCCTGTGCTATGCAGCTGCTTCCCACTAGCTATCTATTTTACATTTGGTATTGTATATATGTCAATGCCACTCTCTCACTTCGTCTTAGCTTACCCTGAGTTCTCAAGTCCATTCTCTACGTCTGCGTCTTTATTCCTGTCCTGCCCCTAGGTTCATCAGAACCTTTTTTTTTTCCTTAGATTCCATATGTGTTAGCATATGGTATTTGTTTTTCTCTTTCTGACTTACTTCACTCTGTATGACAGACTCTAGGTCCATCCAACTCACTACAAAAACTCAATTTCATTTCTTTTTATGGCTGAGTAATATTCCATTGTATTCATGTGCCACATCTTCTTTATCCATTCATCTGTCGACGGACACTTAAGTTGCTTCCATGTCCTGCCTATCGTAAATAGTGTTGCAATGAACATTGTGGTCCATGACTCTTTTTGTTTTTTTAATTATTTATTTTTATTTTTGGCTGCCTTGGGTCTTCATTGCTGCGCGTGGACCTCTCTCTAGTTGCGGCGAGTGGGGGCTACTCTTCGCCGTGGTTCCCGGGCTTCTCATTGGGTGGCTTCTTTTGTTGCAGGGCACGGGCTCCAGGCGTATGGGCCTCAGCAGTTGCGGCACTCAGGCTCAGTAGTTGTGGCTCACGGGCTCTAGAGTGTAGGCTCAGTAGTTGTGGCGCATGGGCCTAGTTCTTCCGCGGCATGTGGGATCCTCCTGGACCAGGGCTTGAACCCGTGTCCCCTGCACTGGCAGGCGGACTCCCAACCACTGCGCCACCAGGGAAGTCCCTCTTTTTGAATTATGGTTTTCTTGGGGTATATGCCCAGTAGTGGGATTGCTGGGTCATGTGGTAGTTCTATTTTTAGTTTTTTAAGGAACCTCCATACTGTTCTCCATAGTGGCTGTAACAACTTACATTCCTACCAACAGTGCAACAGGGTTCCCTTTTCTCCACACCCTCTCCAGCATTTATTGTTTGTAAATTTTTTGATAATGGCCAGTCTGACCAGTGTGAGGTGATACCTCATTGTAGTTTTGATTTGCATTTCTCTAATGGTTAGTGATGTTGAGCATCTGTTCATGTGTTTGTTGGCAATCTGTATATCTTCTCTGGAGAAATGTCTATTTAGGTCTTCTGCCCATTTTTGGATTGGTTTGTTTGGTTTTTTTGATATTGAGCTGCACGAGCTGTTTGTATATTTTGGAGATTAACCCTTGGTCAGTAGCTTCATTTGCAAATATTTTCTCCCATTCTGAGGGTTGTCTTTTTTATCTTGTTTAAGGGAAACCATATATCTTATAAGGGGTTAATATCCAGAACATAAAAAGAACTCCTACAACACAACAACAAAAAAATGAAAAACCCAATTAAAATGGGCCAAGGACTTGAATAGACATTTCTTCAAAGAAAATATACAAATGACTGATAAGCACATGAAAGGGTGCTCAACAGCACTAATCATCAGAGAAATACAAATCAAAATCGCAATGAGATATCACCTCACACCTTATTAGGATAGCTACTATAAAAAAGAGAAAATAACAAGTGTCAGGGAGGACGTGGAAAAATTGGGACCTTTGTGCACTGTTGGTGGAAATGTAAAATGGTGCAGTCCCTATGGAAAACAGCATGGCAGTTCCCAAAAAAATTAAAAATAGAATTACCATATAATCCAGAAATTCCATTTCTGGGTATATACTCAAAGACTTGCAAGCATGGACTTGAAGAGATATTTATACACCTATGTTCACATTATTCACAATAGCCAAAAGATGGAAGCAACCCAAGTGTCCATTGACAGATGAATGGAAAAACAAACTGTGGAATACTACTCATACATACAGTGGAATATGATTCAGCCTTAAAAAGGAAGAAAATTAGGGCTTCCCTGGTGGCGCAGTGGTTGAGAGTCCGCCTGCTGATGCAGGGGACACGGGTTCGTGCCCCGGTCCGGGAAGATCCCACATGCCGCAGAGCGGCTAGGCCCGTGAGCCATGGCCTCTGAGCCTGCGCGTCCAGAGCCTGTGCTCCACAACGGGAGAGGCCATGACAGTGAGAGGCCCGCGTACCACTAAAAAAAAAGGAAGAAAATTCTTTCACATGCCACAGCACAGATGAACCTTGAGGACATTATGCTGACTGAAATAAGCAGTCACAAAAGGACAAATACTGTATGATTCCATTTATATGAGGTACGTAGAACAGTCAAATTCATAGAGACAGAAAGTACAAGGGTGGTTGCTAGGGGCTGGGGGGAGTGAGGAGTGCGCAGTTATTGTTTAATGAACACAGAGTTTCAATTTTGCAAGATGAAAAGAGTTCTAGAAATGGATAATGGTGATAGTTGTAAAACAATGTGAACATACTTAATGCCACTGAACCATACACTTAAAAAGAGGATGATAAATTTTATGTGTATTTTACCATGATAAAAAATGTTTTAATTAAAATAAAGCAAAACTCTTAATTTCCTAAACCCCCTATCCCACCCAATTTCCTCATTCCAAAAACTGGCACCAAATTGCTTAAGCCAAAAATCCAGGAGTCATCCTTAATTTCTTCTCTCATGCCCATATCCAATAATAAGTCATGTTACCTTTTGCTTGCAAAATGTATTCTGAATTCATCCATGTATCTCTTCCACAGATACCACTCTACTTCAGGCCATCCAAGGCTCTTGCCTGGGATGCTGCAATAGCTTCCTAACCAGTTGACCTGTTTTCATGCTTGTCCTCTACAGTCAATTATCTATATAGAGGCAGAGCACTCTTTTAATGATAGAAATCACACCTTATCCTTTCTCTGCTTAAAAATGCTCTGATGGGGGCTTCCCTGGTGGTGCAGTGGTTGAGAGTCCGCCTGCCGATGCGGGGGACGCGGGTTCGTGCCCCGGTCTGGGAAGATCCCACGTGCCGCGGAGTGGCTGGGCCCGTGAGCCATGGCCGCTGAGCCTGCGCATCCGGAGCCTGTGCTCTGCAATGGGAGAGGCCACAACAGTGAGAGGCCCGCATAACGCAAAAAAAAAAAAAAAAAATGCTCTGATGGTTTCTCATTGCACCAAGTATGAAATTCAGACTCCTTGCCACTGTCTACAAGGCACTAGATGATCTGGCCACTTGCCAACATCTCTGACCTTATGTCCCACCACTACTCACTTTGATCACTATGTTCCAGTCACGCTGGTCTTCTCTCTGTTGCTCCAACACCCCAAGCGCATGCCCTCACTTCACAGCCTTTGCACTTGCTGCTCCTCTGCTTGGAACACTGTCTTCCCAATTCCTCACATGATAGTTTCCTTCTCACCCTTGTGTCTCAGCTCAGATATCACCTTCTCAGAAAAATATTCACTCACCAGTCTAAAGTAGCCACCCACTGACTGTCACTCTTTACACCATCATGCTCTTTTATCTCTACTTGTCACTTAACCACTATTTGAAATTCTTATTTATCTTCACAAGTTTATTGTCAGTAGCACCATCCCACAACTAAAATGTGAACTCCGTGAGAACAGAAATCTTGTTTCTTTTCTCAATTCCCAGAAAAGGGTTGGGCACATAACAACCTTTTCAAATATTTGCTGAATGAACGAAGAAGTAAATAACATTAATGAACCCATTTTCCTTCTGTGTCACATACATACATAAAAGCCTTTGGGGAAAACTTGTATTTCTAACATTTGCTGTCTCCAATGTCTTTTCCATCTATTCTAGAATGTGATAACCAGCCTTTAAAATAGAAGCAGCCTATTTCACATCTCACTTTATGTAGGTATACCTGAAGGGAACAAGTTTACATTCCTACCCCCACTCAAGTTTGTGGCAGTGAGTAATTATTTATATGGGATTTTAAAACTCGCATGTGTCTCTTGAAGCCAAATTGTGGGTTTTCACATTGGAAATTATACTCATTCAAAGGAAAAGTCTGGACATCTAAGTCCTTAAAAAATTGTTCAAAGTATTTGATTATATAATTTTCTAGTCTGCAGAATATTTCAAGGCCCATTCTCTTCATGATTAGTTACCTATCTGTCCAGACCAAAATAGACTAGCATTAAAACGTAGAATCATAATAACAGTACAAATGTGATTTCTCTGGCCCTTCTGTTTGTGCAACTCCAATCTCCTTCAAAGTCAAACCTCCAACCACAGTTGGGCTCATGAACAAAGACTTTTATCTTTTTTTTTTCTGAGATGTATCTGTAGTGGACCCCTGGAGAAGAGCACAAAAGTGCTGCATACCCACTGACACCTGAAGTCTCGCTATGCCAAGCTCAGATGCAGCTGCTCTATTGTAACCAAAATGCTGATATGCATAGGTAATGACATGCCACCTGGGGTGTTGTCTGATGAGGTGGACAGATTCCTGCTCCTTCACTCTTGGGTCACACTCGGATGTTATGAGGCCAACGCAAACAATGTCTCATAGAGATCTTGGCAAAAATAGCTATTTCAGATTTTACTCGAGGTCCCTTTTCTATAAAATCCATACACGACCTGTGGGGTCAACAGCAGAGGCTGGACAGACCCTCTGAATCCTCCTCCATTCTGATGCAGAAGCTCTAATACTGGACTAAGCCTGGACCCTCTACTCTTTTTTTCTCAAAGGAGTTCTTTATTTGGAGGCTTCCTCTTCCTCAGGCAAGTAAGTACTGACTACTTCATCCCACACAACCTACAGACACGTCCAAAGGTGCTTCTTTAGAGTCAGTAATCAAAATAAAACTATTAATTATGGCTAATACTTATTTCACACTTAATGTGTCCTAGGCACTGAGCTAAGCACTATCATCTGGGAATTTGAGGCTTGGAAAGCTTTAAAAACTGGCCAAGGGACTTCCCTGGTGGTCCAGTGGTAAAGAATATGCCTTACAATGCAGGGGACGCGGGTTCAATCCCTGGTCAGGGAACTAAGATCCCACATGCCGTGGGGCCACTAAGCCCACGTACCATAACTACTGAGCTCACGCGCCCCAACGAGAGAGCCCACATGCTGCAAATTACAGAGTCCACACACTCTGGAGCCCGCGTGCCACAACGAGAGAGAGAAAACCCACAAGCCACAACTAGAGAGAAGCCTGTGCGCTGCAAGGAAGAGCACGCGCACCGCAACAAAAGATCCCGCATGCCTCAATGAAGATCCCGCGTGCCGCAACTAAGACCCAACACAGCCAAAAAATAAATTAAATAAATAAATAAATAAAAACTTGCCAAGCTAGGACTTGAAGGAGTCAGCAATTGAATACTGATCTTTATACAGAGGTTATGCTACACTATGCTGTCTCTTGTCAGGGAAATAAATTAAAAATTCTTTTGAATAGAAGGTAAAACAAATCAAGGAGTTATAGATGTTTATTCTTCTGTATTTTAATTCAACATATTGTTCAATAATCTGTGCATTAGTTATATATTGAAGCATAACAAAGTACCCCAAAATTTAGCAGCTTAAGACAATGAACATTTATCTCTCACAATTGATAAAGTTCAGGAATCTGGGAGCTACCTTAGCTGGGTGGTTCTGGTTCACGGTTTCTCATGAGTTTGCAGTCAAGCTATTGGCTAGGTCTTCAGTCATCTAAAGACTCAACTAATGCTGAAGTTGTCGCTTACAAGCTCACTCACATCAGGTCAGAGCACCTCAGTTCCTCATTGGCTGTTGGCAGAAGTCTTCATTCTTTGCCATCACCTGGGACACTCAAAGGGCTGCTTACAACATGGCAGGCAGATTGCTTCTCCCAAAGAAAGAGATAGAGAGAGAGAGAGAGGGAGGGAAAACATCTAAGAGGGAAGTCACTTTGTAATGTAATCACTGAAGTGAAGAAACATCACTTGTGCTATATGTTGTTGGTCACACAGACCAATCCTGGTATGAAGTGGGAGGAGCCTACACAAGGATATGAATACTGTCAACCAAAAAAAAAAAATGCAGGAGGCTGTAAGTAAGAAAAGAGTTTACTTGGGGTCTTAAGAATTGCAATTTGGGGGACTTCCCTGGTGGTCCAGTGGTTAAGACTTCACCTTCCAATGCAGGGGGTGCAGGTTCAACCCCTGGTTGGGGAGCTAAGATCCCACATCCAAAAAACCGAAACAGAAAACAGAAGCAATACTGTAAGAAATTCAAAAAAGACTTTTTAAAAATGGTCCACATAAAAAAATATATTTAAAAAATAAAAATAAAATTTTAAAAAAAGAATTGCAATTCGGGAGACACAGATTAGGGTAACCCTGAAGGAGTGTTCCGTGGAAGAGAAAGAGTCAGGGGCTTATACAGACAAAAAGTCACGAAGGTTGTTAAAAGCTGCCTGGCAAGAATTATAATTGACTCTGATGCACGTCAGAAAATAATTGTCCTTAAGGAATCATGAGTTGTTTTAGGGTAGGAGTCTGATAAGTAGATAGACTATCACAAGTTAATTTAGGGTAAGGGTCCCAGTAATTAGCTTGAGTTTCTGGTAGGTGTTCTGGATGACTGCATCAGGTCAAAACGTCAGATTCCATCCAGACTGAGATGTCCATAAATCATACTTCTTTAATGGCCTCTGCCTCCATTTTATAAAGCTCTCTTAGCAATACTGACTCCATTTTGATTTTTGTTACATAATACCAGGATTCAAGGATCATAGGGTGCTGGCTTGGAGACCAACTACCACATCTGCTAACATTTTAATTCCTTTAATCTAGGGTTCTAACCCTGAATCTGCTATCTACCATATAAATCAGTTTTATTTTCTCTTATTTATAAAATAGGAACATCCCAATTCAGAATTTTGAGGGTTAAAGGGCCTCAGGTAACTGATTCTCTCAGATTCTGAGTTCAACCTCTCTTTTAAAAGATACAATTCAGGGCTTTCCTGGTGGCGCAGTGGTTAAGAATCCACCTGCCAATGCAGGGGACATGGGTTCGATCCCTGGTCCGGGAAGATCCCACATGCCGCGGAGCAACTAAGCCCGTGTGCCACAACTACTGAGCCTGCGCTCTAGAGCCTGCGAGCCACAACTACTGAGCCCAAGTGCTGCAACTACTGAAGCCTGCGTGCCTAGAGCCCATGCTCCACAACAAGAGAAGCCACCTCAATGAGAAGCCCGCGCACCGCAAGGAAGACTAGCCCCCACTCGCTACAACTAGAGAAGGCCCACAGGCAGCAACGAAGACCCAACACAGCCAAAAATAAATAAATAAATAATTTAGAAAATAGTAATAATAAATAAATAAATAAAAGATGCAGTTCAAATAACATTCAAAGAGTAATCCCTGCCCCACCAAGGATTGGAAGGCCCTGAGTTGCTCCTGGCTTTGTGCATGTGGACAAGCCATTTATGAGAAATGGTTTGTTTTCTTTTCAGGATCTGCAGCTTCTTTGGTAGCCTGGTGAATTGTTTCCAAACCCTTTCAGGACTGTTTTCTGATGCCCAACTGATATTTCTTAAAATAAGACTTTTTTACCTTGTTTGGTCTGGACACAGGTCAGCATTTTTCTCATAGAAGCTTTCGTTTACTTTGAAATATTAAAACAATTTTGAGAGTTGATACGAGAAAAAAAGTTTATGTTCAAGAAGCTCATTTTTCCTTTTCTGTTAGTTCCAGTAAAGGACTGTTACTTGAGATAAGATGTTAGAAAGGATTAAGCACATTTAATCCTGGCCGGGTGTCTTTAAGAGGCAGGAATATTGGATAGTAAGTATAAAGGAAATGACTAAGACCTGTGTTAAGAATTTTAGCCTAATTTTTAAAAAACATCTACTGTGGGACTTCCCAGGTGGCACAATGGTTAAGAATCTGCCTGCCAATGCAGGGGACACAGGTTTGAGCCCTGGTCCAGGAAGATCCCACATGCCGCAGAGCAACTAAATCTGTGTGCCACAACTACTGAGCCTGCACTCTAGAGCCCAGGCTCCACAACAAGAGAAGCCACCGCAATGAGAAGCCTGCGCACCGCAACAAAGAGTAGCCCCCGCTCACCGCAACTAGAGAAAGCCCACAGGCAGCAATGAAGACCCAACACAGCCAAAAATAAATAAATTTATAAATAAATAAATAAATTTATAAAAAAAGAAATCTGTGATTTATGGAAATGATTATTTCTTTGTGTAAAACATGCTGGCAAGGTTAGCTTCCCCCTCTCTTTTTATTTTCAGTGTAGAATACAATCACTATTAAATAGTTTATCCAACAGATTACATTTAAAAGTGTGCACTTAGTTCTCTTTCGATCACTAAGCCACTATTATTATAAAAAGGAAAATGCTCCAATGTTAAATTTAGCAACCCTAGTTCTAAAAGGCCTTAGAACAGTGTGTGCAATAAGATAGCCCACAAGCTACATGTGGCTACTGAGCTCTTAAAAGTGTGGCTAACACAAAGAGAAATGTGTTATAAAATGCACACTGGATTCTTAAGATTTAGTATGAAAATTTTAAAAATATAAGATCTTATTTATGTAAGAATGTAAAATATTTCAATAAATTCTATATTGATTATGTTATGAAATAATAATGTTATGGATATATTGGATTAAATATATTATTAAAATTAATTTCACCCATTTCTTTTGACTTTATTATGTAAGGTTGCCCTAACACAATACATCTGAATTTCATATGTCCCTGCGCATATTTTATTAGTATAAAATTATTAGTTGTTTGGGAGTTCTGGGTGGCCTGATGGTTAGGATTCCCGGCTTTCACTGGCGTGGGCGGGGTTCAATCCCTGGTGGGAGAACTGAGACGCCGGAAGCCACAGGGCGAGGCCAAAAAAAAAAAAAAAAAAAATTCGTTGTTTATCAGAAATTCAAATTTTAAATGGGTGTCCTATACTTTTATGTGCTAAATCTGGTAACTTTATTAATATGACTACTAGAAAATTTTAAATTACAAATGTAGCTATTTATTCTATGGGACAGTGAAGCTTTAGAATCACCTAGTTGCTTTTTTGAATTACCCTTCAACTCTTAACTCTGTACAGAAATAACTAACCTGAGGGGAACATTTAATCCTAGGCTGGGATCGTCAGTAATCTCGAAGTTAAAATTTTACATTTGTTTGAAGTTAAAGGACAACAAAAGGGCTTGTTACAGACCAAAATATGAAAAGGGCATTTGGATTAGAATTAAGTCCTTGCTCCCAGGCTCTCCATTGGGGTAGTTAACGGTTCCGGTTTCAAGATAATCCTGGTCACTCTTACAAAAATGGGCGGTGTCAAGGGCAGTAAACTAGCAACGAGACCTTGGGCCAGTCACAGTGCCCCTTTTGGCTTCGGTAAGGGGCGGGGTGCGATGCAGTATTTTTAATACCTGAGCCTAGCTTCCGGCTCGCCCGGGCTCCGCGCTGGGCCAGCGAGCTCGGCCTCAAACGCCGCCAAGGTCACGAGTCTCGCGGCCTTCCTCAGCCCAGCCAGGGCTCCTTCGGATGTAAACTCAAGGATGGGCCCACCGAGGCCCGCGGAGGCCGTCTCCACGCGTGCAACTGAGGGCGGAATGCGGGACTACGACGAGGTGACCGCCTTCCTGGGCGAGTGGGGCCCTTTCCAGCGCCTCATCTTCTTCTTGCTCAGCGCCAGCATCATCCCCAACGGCTTCAACGGCCTGTCGTCCGTTTTCCTGTCGGCGACCCCGGAGCACCACTGTCGGGTGCCGGACACAGCGAACCTGAGCAGCGTGTGGCGCAACCACAGCCTCCCGCTGCAGCTGCAGGACGGCCGCGAGGTGCCTCACAGGTGCCGCCGCTACCGGCTCGCGACGATCGTCAACTTCTCGGCGCTCGGGCTGGAGCCGGGGCGCGACGTGGACCTGGAGCAGCTGGAGCAAGAGGGCTGCCTGGATGGCTGGGAGTTCAACCGGGACATCTACCTGTCCACCATCGTGACCGAGGTGAGTACCAGATCCGCGTCCGGGGCCTGGGACCGGGGAGTAGGCAGGACCTTAACAGTCTTAAAGGTCGTGCACTCCACCCGCCAAGGTGAGCGCTGGATGCTGTCACTCCCTCTCCGCGACTCACTACACACTGGCGATGGTCATCGTCCAGCCAGGTGGCTCCGGAGAACTTTTCGTGGTGACTTCCAGAGAGATCATGGACATTGCAGCACGGGTGTCAGGCTGGCCGCCCATCCTGTTAGCTCTCTTAGAGAGGAAGCCAAGAAGGCCCTGGCGACTCCTTGTAGATACTCTAAGATTCTGAGTAGTCAGAGACTTTAGGTGGGGGTGGGAGTGCTGAAGACTAGAGCTAGAGCTTGGGCCAAGGAGCTGTCACCATTTTTCCTCCAGCCTTTTGGCATCTATTCAGAGAGAGGGGAAATGCCCCTCTACTTTCTCAAACTTTTTAAGTTAAAGGAAGCATGGCTATAAAACTGTCTCTTGCTCCTCTTCCCAGTTACTCCTTCCCCACCCACCTTCACCCCTAAATGACTGTCTGGTCATTCCCCGTAAAGAATTGCTTACCTTTTGCTCAGGGTTAGTTACTAGCCTTTAAGGATTCATGCATCTGAAGATCCATTCAGGGTGACTTGTTGACCTGGAATGTTTTAGGATATTCTAAGGAAATGTCATTAGCCAGATTTAGTTAAAGCATACAACCTTAGTTCATAGGAAGCAGGGGGAAAACCTTTCTCATGCCCCAGCCCCTTGGATTTTCCTTTTGGGTGGCCTTGTCTGTCCCCTGGTGACCTTGCAATCATTAAAGCTGGATGTATGATGTGATGTTTATTGATGCATGTGGATGTGCTTTGCATCATACTCCGACACTGGCACTCTAACTCCCTGTAGTCTCAGCAGAACTGAGCAAGCAGGACATTGAAAAGAGCACTCCTTTATAGGCTCCAGGGTGCCCAGGTTCACTGAGTGTCAGGGTCAGGGTTTCAAGGATTAGGGAAGGCTTCTTGGAGGAAGAGGCTTCTCAGTGAGTCTGGGGTATAGAGCTCAGTAGATGCAAAGTCTGGAACAGCAAGAAACAACCTGGCAGGAGGGCAGAGTTCACAGAGAAGAGGCTGAAGGGCAGGGTGCACAGGTCCTGGTATGGCAGCAAACCGCGCTTGAGCCTCAAAGGGGCTTACAAGGGTTCTGGAGACCCTGTGTGTGTTGCTTCTGGGGGTTGTCACCCTTCAGGGTAGTCTTGAGTGCTGCCCCAACAGACGTGTGTGTGTGTGTGTGTGTTGTTTTTTGTATGTTTGGACATTTGATGTCCCCAGCATCTGTGCCTCCTTACTCCACATGTATGTAATAGGAGTAAGAGAAGAGCCCCACTGGGATCTCTGAGCAAGTGACATCATTCCAGTGTCCTCAGGCATTGTTACTTGAGAAAAGAGGTACTGATGGGAGGTAGCTGACTGTGACTTGTGGCTGACAAGTGCATGGAGTATGAAAACTTCCAGTCATCACAAATCCTTTGTTCTAGCCTCACAAGTGAGTCTGTCACCCTTCTGGAAGCCAGTCTGTCACCCTTCTGGAAGCCAAGCATTGTGAAAGTAGAGGCTGTTCCTCAGACTGCAGGCAGAGAACACGGAGGGGAAGTCCACAGTCCATGACTCAGAAGTCCCTGCAAATTCTGCTTCTGGCTGCCTGTGGAAGAAAAGGCAGTGAAGTCAGAAGTAGCTCATGGCATTTCTTAGGATTTTTCCCTAACCCCTGTGGTCCCCAACTTACTCTAGTCATTTGCTCTTTCTTTGCTGCCCCCATCATGCCTTCGGCTGAGAGTGGTGATGGCACTGATGAGCTCCCAAAGGCCAACTGTTCCAGAAGGGTCCTTGAGCTATGTTGCTGCCAATGTCAGCCTTTCCTCATATATTTAGCCTATTTCTTTAGCTGTCTTAACAGTTTTGTAAGAGCTATGTGCCCTTTCACCTACTTTCAGGTTGTCAGTCTTTGCAGGGAGGCAAGATTAATATATTACTTAGCCCTTTGTTAGAGGATGCTGGAATACCAGACTTTAAGTTCAAGGCTGCTTGTTCTCTTCTGGTGAACAGTCACTGTTGGAAGCTGTTGCATTAACATTCTGAGAGCTCCTTTTTTCGAAGGCCCATTTTCTTTCAACCTGGACCTGGCCTGCTGACCATTGCAACTAGTCCTGTGCTTGCTAAATGTCTCCAAGACTGCCCTTTGCCCCAAATCATAGAAGTGTTTCTAAGTACACTGGTATTGAATTCCTATTCATGTTTTTTTTTTTTGTTTTTTTTTTTGCGGGATGCGGGCCTCCCACCGCTGTGGCCTCTCCCGCTGCGGAGCACAGGCTCTGGTTGTGCAGGCCCAGCGGCCATGGCTCACAGGCTCAGCCGCTCCGCGGCACGCGGGATCCTCCCGGACCGGGGCACAAACCCGCGCCCCCCGCATCGGCAGGCGGACTCCCAACCACTGTGCCACCAGGGAAGCCCCCTATTCATGTTTTTCAGCAGAAACTGAAAACCTCAGGTCTCCTGTTTGATTTTTTTCTTTGTTGAGGTTAATGTGTGCACATGTAGTACTAAATTTTGTGGTAGACTTAACATCTCTGTATCTCCTGCAAGTCCTAACATTGATGCTGGATACAGATTGGGTACTCAGGAAAATTTTTATTGAACGGATTAATGAATAATTTTGAAATCTCTAAAGTGTGAGAACTGAAGAAGAAAAGGACAAGTTTAACTTATAGGAGGGAAACTTAGGGGTGGTTGAAAGGCACTGGAATATTTTAAAGTAAATGTAATCCCCCACTCCACAAACGGGGGCTTGCCCCTGCGTGGATCTGCAACAAGGCATTGGGACTGGCAGAAAGAAGGGGACACTATTTATGAGGTGAGAAAGGTGGTTCTCCCATGTTTCAGGAATAGTTTGGTGGTCCATGTGCTTCTAGGCTAGCCCCTTCTTTAGCCCTTCAGTCACCCCTGGAGTGCTGGAGAATCAGCCACCCCACTGTGCAGTGCTGCTCCAATACCTGAGTGTTTCTTGTCCCAGGACTGCCTCCTTCTTGGGGAACCTGGGTGATTTCTCAGGCTACCTGGGTCTGAGACACCTGCTTTTTGGTGTCTCCATAGCACAGCCTGTGGCCGGAAAGGTTCCTTTAGAAACTTCTAACTCTCTGGCACCCGTGACGTGGGGTCTCTTCAGCCAAAACACAGCAGTCCTCTGCGTCCCCTTGCTCCTTGCCAGCCTCTGCTTCCCAGAAGCCCCCTGCCCTGACCCTTCGCAACACTTTTACTCCCTGTTGTCCTAGAGAACCTCTTTTTCTGGACCAGCTTTTCCATCAGCATTATGCGCGTGTAGTCTTGGAAAATAGGAGAGACCCCACTGTTATCTCCACGTCCACCTGAAGAAAAAGCCACATCGACCTGGGAGGCAGGCCCCGGGCTGACTCTGGGGTAGGGAGACCAAAAAGACCTGGAGACTGTGCCTCACTGGTATGCCTTTGCTGACTTCCCTCACTCTAGGAAAGCACAGACCCTTTCCCCTGCCTTTGCAGCTCATGGCAAGCCACTTGCTGGGTCCCTGAAGGGCCCTGTGTGTGTGCAGTCACAACAGACCCATCTGGCCATGAGTGGTCAGATTGATAGTCTCTCTAGCTAGCTGAGAACCGACATCCTGGGTCAAAGTTCTGACAGTTGTCACAGAGAAGGTGTGAGGGAGAAAGGAAAATAATCTGTTCTAGAGAATGAAGCTCAGGGTTCATTTGGGCTTTGGGCAGCCAAGCCCAAGGACTAAACCCAAGGGATAATATGGTTCGGAAGATTGACTGTCCTTTTATCCATCTATTCACTCACTCACCTAGGTACCAAACAGCTACCGAGCCTCTCCTCTGCAGGGCACTGCCAGGCTTTGTAGAGGATATGGTAGCAAATTCTTTTTCTTCTTCTTCTCCTTGCCCTGACAGCCTTGGGGCAAGGATTCACCGTTAATTGCAGCAGGAGGCAGAATGAAATGTGTGTAGAATACATGGCATTCAGTAACAGGTAGTGCTTATCAGTGTGTTTGACCGTTGATGCGGTCAGCCTAGGTACATCTCTGGGAAGAGCTTCTGCCCTGTGGGCACAGGCCCTATCTCTTTTTTCTTCCAGCCAACTCACAGGTAAGGACATTTAGTCCCAGGGAACTACATCACCTCTCTACTACCTATAACTGAGAAGTAGCACCAATTACATACTGCATACAAGAGACACAATTTCTCTTTCTTCTCAAAAATTTTAACAGCTTTATTGAGGTATAAATGACATAAAACAAACTGTACATAACTAAAGTATATAGTTGGAAAAGCTCTGAGATATAGATACAGGTATAGATATACACACATACACATATATATCCATGAAGACACCACCACTAGAAAGGCACATTTCTGACCAGGAAGGGTGGCAAGTCTAGGCTCCTTGCAAGCGTTACTCCCAGATGTTTTCAGTTTGCGCCTGCTTTCATAGCTAACCCAGCTGAGGGGTAAGGATACTAGACTCATGACCTAAATCTTAAACCTACACGTTTAGTTCTAAGGTTGATCCCTGTTATCATCAGCCAGTATAGCCCATCTTTCGTACCAAGTGGCAGCATCAGTGAGCTGGTCTGTAGCTGCTTTAGTCGCAGCTGCCAAGCCAGGAGCTCAGTATAGAAATACTACATTCCTCTATAAACACAACAAGCCCGGGGTACATAGCCTGGACTCTATGGGCTTGTCATCGCCCCCCGCTCCACCTGCCGCCCGCTTAAGGGGGAGTCAGGCCAAGTCCAAGAGCCCACTGCACTCCATCTGGTGGTTGACAGGTAAGTGGATGGGTTGGCTGGGTGGGACCTAGCCCGTGCCTGCCCTTCTGTTCATTTTTTGAGACCTGTTATCTTTCCTGACCCTACTCACAGGCCCCTTGTGGCCAGGAGGAAAGAAGTGTTAACCCATGCTTGCTTGTGGAGGGCCCAAAGCCAGGCTGTGAGAATTGTTGAGAAATGTCAGTAGTGGATAGAGAGCCCAGTTGGACCAAGTGGTGGTGGTGAGGCTGCAGGAGCCGGAGAGATGCTCTGGGGACCTATTCCAAGATGAGCACTACAGTCACCTTGTCTCCTGCAGAGCATAGTCTGACCTGGTTCCAGGTGGCACCTGGCCTTGCCAGTCCAGAAGTCCCTAGAAGCCTATATTGGGAGACCTGGCATGGGGAGGGGGTGGGGTTCCACCCCAGAACTCACTGCAGAAGCCTCTGTGGGTTTCTAGTCTAGCACAGCCATATCAGTCCCCAACCTTCACGAGAGACCTATTGAGAAGCAGCTACTGACTCTATTCATGTTTTTTATTTCTGTCGCTACAAAAGTAGCGCATGCTAGGTGGGAATAGATCACATCGTATTCAAGAGCAGCAATAGGCATAGTCTGGTCCTGAAGCTCCGCCTAACACCCCCGGAGGCCAGC
Source organism: Neophocaena asiaeorientalis asiaeorientalis (assembly GCF_003031525.2). Lineage (NCBI taxonomy): Eukaryota > Metazoa > Chordata > Mammalia > Artiodactyla > Phocoenidae > Neophocaena > Neophocaena asiaeorientalis. The sequence goes on along the minus strand of NW_020173499.1, from coordinate 716,237 downwards.
ACCCCATCACCAAGTCCCTCAGCTCTGACTCCCCCGCTACTCCCATCCTGACTTCGGCAGCCCTGTCTGGATGGGGGCTGCCCTAGGAGCACTCACCCTCCTAGAAGGGAGATGGTATCTGAGTGCTGGCATGGCTGAGGCTGCAGAGGTGGGAAGGCTGCCATAGCCTGAGTGATTGGGCCTTGGTGCTCCTTGCTTGTCTTCTGCTAGTCTGGCCTTCTTCTAGATTTAGGAGTTGGTAACCCCCAACTCTTCCTGGAGTGGGGATCACCACCCCATTCTCAGTCCATCCAACGTGCATGCTTGTTCCAGAGTGGAGAGCCAGGTATGTGGCTCTTATCATCAGCTGCAGGGGTTCTTTGTGTCCACCCTAAGGGCTGTCCTCCGACCCCCTCTGAGGTGCCTGGAGGCACTGTGCACACACTGCCCAGCAGGGCCGAAAAGCAGACTTGCTTTTCCCTCTGACCCTGGCCTGGAAGAGATGCTTTATTCTTGGAAGCCGCACACTTCCTGGGAGCCAGCAGGCCTCATGGAGGGCAGGCCTGCAGCCTGGTGCCAGGCAAGCCAGGGTCTAAATTCCCTAGAAGGTGGCCTTCTTGGTTACTACTGAGCACCACCTCTCTGTTGTGGGAAACATTTTTCTGGGAACCACCAAGCTTCCTATTTTGGTTTTTCTTCCTTCTTTTGGCCCTTGTTAGGCTGGAGCAACCTAATGTCTGAGTGTTCAGGTGCTTCCCCATGCCCATAGACCACTTTCTGTGCTAACTAAAGACGGAACTCTACACTGGGTACTGGGAACCTCAAGCACTGTAGCCTGTTCCCCCCCCTCCCATCACTGTTTCACAAATGGGGAAATTGAGGCACAATGAGGGGGAAAAATCTTGTCTGAGGTTGGGTAACTAGTTAACAGTAGAGTAGAAGCTAAAACCCAGCTTCTTGACTGCCAGCTCAGAGCTCTTGGCTGTAGTTGGGCCTAGGGTTGGCACAGCATCAGGGATCCCAGCTCTAAATGTCAGCAGAAGGACCCAGGGGTCACTGGCCCAGAGTTGAGGCCTGAGCAGAGCTGAAGGAACAGATCCAGATGGTACATACCAGGCCCTCTGGCCTCAGTCCCTCACTGGAAGCCTTGACCCTTAGAGCTACAGAGCCCTGCTCCAGAACCACTCCTATGCCACCCCTGCCAATGACCTGAACCCCACTGAAAGGGTGCCCTGCCCCACCCACAGCCCCAGCCTCAGCCCAGGTCCTTAGAAGCGACCGTGAAAAGCCTCGCCTCCTCCTGGGTTGGCACATGGGCAGAGTACTTGCTCCCAGCCTGTCTCCCCGTCTCAAATTGGTAGCAAAACAATGAGGCTAAGAGCTGTGAAAAACAGGATGGTCAGTCTCCCTGTGAGGGGAAACCTGCTCTTTGCCTTGCTGCCCGATGAGCCATCGCCTGCCTCAGTGAGCTCACACACCCTTGCAGTAATGTAAACAGAGCATGCAGGGATGCAGGATGTTCTGATTTCATTTTCCAAGAAGCCTTACATTTAAAACATTTTTAAAAAGAAGTGAGTGATACATCCCTTTGCTCCTCTTTCAGTGGAACCTGGTGTGTGAGGACGACTGGAAGGCCCCGCTCACGGTCTCCTTGTTTTTCGGGGGTGTGCTGGTGGGCTCCTTCATTTCGGGGCAGCTCTCAGACAGGTAAGGTGGGTGTCTACTCCTGCAGCTGCAGGGCACCTCAGCACAGAGCAAGGTAGTGTTCTCTCAGCCCAGGGCTGTGTGTTTTAAAAAGGCGAAGGCACATCTATAGTATAGACTCCAGACCAAGTAAAGAGAGCCAGCAACCTCCTCTCACTAATGCTTGCTGAGAGAAACAACCTCAGCCGAGTGTATACATGATCCAGTTGACCAGGAAATATGCCACAACTTACTTCTGCACTGCCTGCTGGCCTTCCCTAGGTGAGCGTAACTCTTTGGCATCTTCAAGCTTAGGAGAGGGAGATACCACATACACGCATGTCAGCTGTGTTGTAGATCTTAGGGCATTCCATAGGTGGCTGCCTCTGTGTTCCCAAAACCATTGCTCTTTCCTCAAGGTGAGAGGTCTCACTAGCCAATGGCAGTGTGATGGGCAGAACTCTTATGTCCACAGGGCTGATTCCCTTTATCTAACAGGCTTGTGGTTATGGCATTTCTCAGCAATCAGGAAGTGTGCTGTTTTGACCCATAAGCAGGTTATTTGTGTAATTCCAAGGCTCTTAACTCAAAGTCCATGGCTTAGGGAGTTCATCTCCTCTGGAAATCCCATACAGAATTTTAGAGATTGTATGTGAGCATTTTTCTGGGGAAAACAGTTCCATAGTTTCCATGGTGTTCTCAGAGGGGTTTATTATATTGTGTCTTGTTACCCCAGAGCTTCAGGGTCTGTGAGCGAAGCCCATGGCAAGAAGAACAGCCTTCAGCAAGGTCCTTGGCCACACTGGGTCACCCAGTGGAGAGGAGTCCCAGCATCGTCCCAGCAGGGGGAGTCTCTAATAGAGAAGTTCAGGGTGAGAATGTCATCCTGCCTTAAGACTACAGCCATTTTATCCTGCAGCAGACATGCAAAGTGATGTTTTGGCATGTTTGCATCTATGGATTAATGTCTTTCCTCATAAGAAATATGCACATTTCTCACTAGATTTGTCTTTTCCAGAGTGTCATCTAGGGATTTTTAAAAGGGACAAATTCCTACAGTCACCAATGAGCATTAAAGAGTTAAGTAGGCTGTGACCACTGACTGATGATTCTAGATGAGCCTGAGACACTTACCCCTTTAGGGGAAAGGCCTTTGCTTCCCCAGACCCTTAACTTAGCAGCAAGCATCAGCTGATTACTTATAATTTATTTAATAAACACAGAGCATCTAATATGTGCCATTCACTCTTATGAGCACTGTATACCAAGTGAAAAGAAACAACAAATAATTTAATCTTCATAACCCTATGATGTGGGAAGCATTATTATTTTCAGTTTATAGATGGGAAAAATGAAGCCCAGAGGAATTAAATGACTTGCCCAGAGTGGCAAGTGGCAGAGCTAGGATTTGGGCCCAGAGTCCTGATCATCTGTTTTGTGTGGACTACTGTTCCAGGTGCCTGCTCTTCTAGAACTTGCCTTCTAGCAAGGCAGAATGTATTAAAGAATTGAGGGAAGTACTTGTTATCCTTTGTGGTGGTAAGTGATACAGGGGAGAAGTACAGGGTGCTCAGAGAGGGTCTGACAGAGGAGACCTGAGACGGTGAAGCATTGAAGCATGCGCTGGGGGTTGAAAGATGAGTAGAAATTAGCTAGCTAAAGGAGTGAAGAGAGGAAAGAGTGTTCTGGGCAAGAGAGCCAAGAGTACTTAAGCCTAGACTCAAGCGAAGGCATAGCACACTTTAGGAACTGGAAGAAAGTGTTGGTCGGGGGTGGGGGGTGGGGGTGTGGAGAGTGGTATAGAGACAAAGCAGCGAGGCAGGCTGAGGCCCAAGCAGAAGAGCAGGCTGGGCTTAGCAGATGACAGGAGTCTGGGCTTTCGTCACAGAGCAGTGGGCAGCTTTTAAAAGTGTGACATCATCAGATTTGCATTTTTACAAAGTTGTTAGATAGCTTTGTGGAGAAAGGATTGAAAGGAAGCAAGGAGGATTGTGGAAAGACCAATTAAGAGGTTATCACAATCATTTATGCAGGAAATGAAGGTGGCTTGGACTAGGCTGAGGGCGGTAGACATGGGGAGGAGTGGTAGGAGGTAAAACCAACAGGACTTGGCTATGAGTTGGACATGGGAAGTGAGGGGAGGGAGACTTCTGGCCTGCACAGCCACGTAAATGACGATACCCTTCTCTAAGACAAAGCACTCTGGAAGGGGACCATGTTTGTAGGAGAAGATGTTGAGTTCAATTTGAACATACTGAATTTGGGGTAACTATGAGACTTAGGGGTCTCATAGGAGGAATGGAGTATGGAGTTGGATGTATGGATAGGGTGCTCCGTGAGAGGTTTGGGCTGGAGAAGCACATTCGGGTATTGTCACTTGATAGAACCCTCATCAAAGCCCTGTAAGTGGATGTGATTGCCTGGGAACAGTGTAGAGTGAGAGGAGGGCATGCCCTGGATGGAGCTTAGAGGCCCTCCCAGAGGGGTAGTGGGAATCCCCCTCTCACAGGGTTGGGTGGCAGCTGAGACTCAGAGGAATTACCTTCATGTGAAAGACTAGGAGGAGGTCCCCCAGTTACAGAGTTGAAGCTCAGTGCATTTTTCTGGTCAGCTGTGTCATGGGATAGGGAGATCTTTGTGGGCTGGCCTCAGAGCCGTGTAACACCACGATTACCTGAGGAAAGTGTTTAAGTTCCCAAAGATCTGCTCCTGAGGAAACAGTAGAAACAAAGTTGGTGTGTATGTTGAGGACCACCTTAGTCTTCAGAAGGGCTAGTACAGGGTTTCTCAAACCTTTAAACATTTTTTTGCCAGCAGACTTCATCTTTTAAATAGGATCGTTTAAGTTCAGTCAACGAAATAGCTAAAAATGTGGCTGTTCTGGCTGCAGCACCTACCTTCAGCTCCCTACACCACCCCTCAAGCTTGTCTGCACCCCCTTGGAAGGCCCAGGGCTCTGTGGGATGGACAGTTTACTCCTAAGTGAGCCAATTCAAAAACCTAAGCCAGGGCTTCCCTGGTGGCGCGGTGGTTGAGAGTCCGCCTGCTGATGCAGGGGACGCGGGTTCGTGCCCCGGTCTGGGAGGATCCCATGTGCCGTGGAGCGGCTGGGCCTGTGAGCCATGGCTGCTGGGCTTGTGCGTCCGGAGCCTGTGCTCTGCAATGGGAGAGGCCACAACAGTGAGAGGCCCACGTGCCGCAAAAAAAAAAAAAAAAAAACCTAAGCCAAACAGATTACCTAATGGCAGTGGATTCATGCCCTCCAGAGTTGTCTAGAATATCAGGTTTTTATATAGGACTCCTTGTTGGAATATGAATAAGCCAAAAAGTCAAAAGCAATTAAAATAATCCTGGGCTGTCAAAGCATTTTATCTGACGTCATTGAGTTACCTCTATGTGCAGAAATAGAAGGGAGGCACAACTCTGGGAAGAAGTAGCTGATATTTCCTATTTTTGTAGGCATGTGTGTGTTTGACCTTTTGTTGACAGACTTTAAAAGTGAGCATTTCTTACAAATTAAAACTACAACGAGGTACCACCTCACACCGGTCAGAATGGCCATCTTAAAAAGTCTACAAATAACAAGTGCTGGAGAGGGTGTGGAGAAAAGGGAACCCTCCTATGCTGTTGGTGGGAATGTAAGTTTGTGCAGCCACTAATGGAGAACAGTATGGAGGTTCCTGAGAAAACTAAAAATAGAGTTACCATATGATCCAGCAATCCCACTCCTGGGCATATACTCGGACAAAACTATAATTCAAAAAGATACGTGTCCCCCTATGTTCATAGCAGCACTATTCACAGTAGCCAAGACATGGAAACAGCCTAAATATCCATTGACAGATGAATGGATAAAGGAGATGCGGCACATATATACAATGGAATACTACTCAGCCATAAAAAAGAACGAAATAATGCCATTTGCAGCAACATGCATACAACTAGAGATTATCATGCAAAGTGAATTAAGTAGAAAGAGAAAGACAAAAACCGTATGATATCACTTATATGTGGAATCTAAAATATGGCACAAATGAACCTGTCTAAGAAACAGACTCACAGACAAAGAGAACAGACTTGTGGTTGCCAAGGGTGAGGAGGGGAGGGAGAGAGATAGACTGGGAGTTTAGGGTTAGTAGATGCAAACTATTCCATTTAGAATGGATAAACAACAAGGTCCTACTAGATAGCACAGGGAACTATATCCAATCTCCTGGGATAAACCATAATGGAAAAGAATATAAAAAAAGAATGTCTATATGTGTATAACCGACTCACTTTGTTATACAGCAGAAATTAGCACAACATTGTAAATCAACTCTACTTCAATTTAAAAAAATAGAGAAAAAAATGTTAGTGGCTATCAGAGAATGCAGCTGATTTTTATTTTCTTCTCTGTGCTTTTCTATATTTTACAAATGTACAATTTATGCATAAATATCAAAGAATAAAAATAGACAAATATTTCTTAAAAAAAACGTGAGTGTTTTCTGGCCCCAACCCTGGATTGCCAAGGACTATAGCAATGTAAGGGCTTCCTGAGTCTTCCTCTTCCCTACTATCCAGAGAGCCCTTGGGAAGGGAAAGCAGGGTAGGAAGGGCCCTCCCCTTGGTTGGTGTGCAGGGCACTGTTGTTACAGGACAATGCAGGGGAGCCTCCTTTTAGGTCGGGGTTGCTCAACCTCAGCACTGTTGACATTTTGAGCCAGAGACTGCTTTGTTGTGGGGGACTATCCTGGGCATTTTCGGATGTTTAGAACATCTCTGGCCTCTATCTACTAGATGCCAATATCATCAAAAACAACAAAACCCTGTTGTAATGGGAAGAAGCAGCAAACTCTTTACCGTGGCTGAAGGTCTTGTGCAGTCTGGCTCCTGCCACCCTCTACTGAACAGCTGCCCTTCGTGTTCACCATGCCCCTCTAGCCACAGTTGCACATGCTCTTCTCACAGTCACAGTGAAGAATTCCCCCCCACCCCACCCCCAGCCGCGTGCCGTGGCCTTCCTTGACCACGCAGGCGGCCTCCTCAGGGTCCCCGGTTTACATTACCCTGGTTCCTTGTTCCTATCAGAAATTGGTAAATAAAAGATAACACCATATGATTAATATTGGCCTCCCCCACTGTACTGTGAATATCGTTGAAAGCTTGGTCCCTCTCCCCTACTCCCCCTTGTCAACAACTTCTTTTCCTTTGGGTCTGGTCTCAGTGCCCCATAATCAGGGAGACCTTCCCTGAATGCCCATGTCCCCAGCCCCTACCTCCAGTCCAGGATAGGTTCCTCTGTTGTGTCCCTTGTGGGCCAGGATGCTGTTCCTTCAGTGCTCTTGTTCCAGTGTGTAATTGTACATTCAGCAGTGTTGTTGTTCGATTAAAATATGATTACTGTCTGTCTCACCAACTGTAGACTATAAGCTCCTTGAGGGCAGAATCAGTGTCTTTTTTTAATTCAAATACATCCGTAGTAACTAGTATATAATAGATGTTCAAATAAATATTCATTGAATGAATATAGGTGTCTGCTAGCCCTGGGCAGACTTAAGCTGAATCTGCTAGGTTGAATGAACTAGGTTGACTTGTTCCTCCTTGTTGTGTCACTGTCTTTAAAGGCAAACAAATCCCAAAAAACCAACATTTTTTAAAATTTGAAAATGAACACAGGTACAGAAACCACACAGAACAAATGAGGCTTAATGAATTATTCCAGGGAAATAACCATATAAATACCACCAAGTCAAGAAATAGAACTTTGCTGGCCACCCAGAAGCCCCATCCATCTGTCCCATCCCAAAGACAACAGCTTCCCTCACCTATAAGTAAACACTAGCCTGACTTTTATAATAATCACTTCCTTGTGGGTTTTTTGTAGTTTTATCGTCCAAATGTACATCCTTAAACACAAGTTTAGTCTTGCCCACTTAAAAATTTTTGTATGTCTTTTAGTCTACTTTAACCTATGGATTCTCCATCCTTTTCTTTGCCTGGGCTGTTCTACCTGTAGAATTTCCCCGTTTGAATTTTGCTAACTGTATGCTTATGTTACAATTGAGCATATTCCTCTTTTCCCTGCATTTCTTGCAAATTGCAGCTGGATCTAGAGACTTCATCAGATTCAGATTCAGCCCCTTTGTAAAGACTATAGGAGTCATGCGATGTTCAAGTGTCTCTCTTTATGATGTTAGCAGTCATTGAAACACAACGCCCATATCTCTTAATTCATCGGGGGTTGTAAAATGATGATGTTCTAGTTTTATCACTTTGGTTTCATTTAATAGTTGGAATACTTTTATGAAATGATACTCTCCCTCATCTGTTATTGGTAACTGTTCACCATAGTTTACATAGAAAAGTCAGGACAAATGTTTTCCCCTTTATTTACCAGTTTTCATTTATAATGAATTGTTTCTCCATCATCCTCCAAAGTAAACCAGCTCTTTTAAAAAAATAATAAATGATGAATGTATGAATTTAAGTATAATGAATGTGCGTCAATCCCTTGTAATCACTGTCTTAATTCTGGCACTGCCTTTTGGGCAACCCTGGTGCCCAGGCTGCACATTGGTCCTGGTGAGTGGGAAGGGGAGTAACAGCATAGGGACTGAGAGGCCAGGATTGCACCTGCACCAGCTGCCCTGGCAGCAGTGTCCGCGACCCCTCCCTGAAATGACTCTGGGGAAAGCCCCTCTTGGTGGGGCCCATTCCTGCTGCCTTCTCCCAGCTGGTTCTCTGTCATTCCCCTTTCCTTCCCAGGTTTGGTCGGAAGAATGTGCTGTTTGTGACAATGGGCATGCAGACTGGCTTCAGCTTCCTGCAGATCTTCTCGAAGAACTTTGAGATGTTTGCCATGCTGTTTTTCCTTGTAGGCATGGGCCAGATCTCCAACTACGTGGCAGCATTTGTCCTGGGTATGGCCATCAATTGGGAGTCGAGTACTTGATCCTGTGTTTCACCATCATCCCACCACCTGCTTTCTGGAGACAGCTGTGATGTCCCTCCAAGGGAAGTGGTCTCTGGCAACACCGACCAGGGATTCTTGATGAATCCGATTAGTAGTCAGGGAAACTGAGTCTTCCAAGTGCCTAGCCTTGTGTCCCCAGCAGCCCAATAGCCTGACTGCTGATTTCCAGTTCTTTTCTGGCCCCCGAGGTGTGGCACCTTGGTCTCATTAGTACTCGATGGCCATTTTGCCGGAATTCACCTAAGATCTTAAAAATAGGGCTTGCCTCTGCCCAGGGCTGGGGTAGCTAAGGAAACAGGGAGGCATGACATTAGGAGCAAGGGCCATGATTGGCAGGCTCACCAAGGAAGAAAACTGCCTCTTCTGCAAAACATAGTGGCCAGTGAAATCGACTGGCAAGAATGAATTGATAGGAGTGGGCTTTAGTCACATGACCTTCAGGGTTTTAATTGAGTCCACACTGCAGGGCTTTGGCCTGCTCTCACTGAACAGTTGCCAGTCTCACCGTTCAGAGGCATCTAACTCTAGCTTATTGGTCTTGGGGTTTCTTGGGTTGATTGTTAAAAGGATTATTTGTTTCTCTTCACAGTTGATAAAATATTTTTCCTTAAAGCGTAATAGTCAGCATGTGTGGCCTTAATAGTGACTTCCCCTTTAATGAATCTCCTTCCTCAGTGAGGATTAAATTTTGAGGCCTCACGTGGCATCTTTAGCATAGGGCTTCAGGAAGTGATGACAGTTTCATGAGAGAAGCTGTCGCTGTGAGGCCACAAGGAGGCACCCACAGCAGGTGGTCAGAATCCCATCCCTAGGGCTTGGAAGCTTCAAGATAATTCTGCCTGCTTTCTTATCTGTATGTTGAAAATTACACACAAGAAGATTAATAAGGAAATAACCGGAATTAAAATACTAACATGACTCCTCCCTTGTTTTGAACAGGAACAGAAATTCTTGGCAAGTCAGTTCGTATTATATTCTCTACGTTAGGCGTGTGCATATTTTATGCATTTGGCTACATGCTGCTGCCGCTGTTTGCTCACTTCATCAGAGACTGGCGGATGCTTCTGCTGGCGCTGACGGTGCCGGGGGTGCTGTGCTTCCCACTGTGGTGGTGAGTGTGTGGCCCTGTGCCCGGTGGTGCCCACCAGCAGGATGTCTTCTATCTGGCCTTCACTAGGGGGCAGCAGCAACCCACAAATCCCCATTTGGGCTCACAGAGACAGAAAATTTAAAGTCTTTATAAGGTGTTTCAGAATGTTTTTCCATACTCAGAAAAGCCAAAAACAAAACAGCCCCAAGACATCAACAGACTTGTGGTGGTGGGTTGATTGGAGTGCAAGGAGAGGAAAGAGCAGTAGCTGCAAGACGATGGAGTTTGGCATAAGCTCCAGGAAGCTATCAGACTGCAGGACAAGACAGCTTAGGCCCTGGCTCTGGTTGTATGTTGCCGCACCCTCGTGCCAGAGGCACCGGGAGAAGAGGGAGCACGTTGTGCGAGTCCTCAGGGTAGCTGGATGGAGGAAACCAGGCTCCATCTGAGCCTCCAAGATAGAGGTTGGACAGGCAGAGAGGAGACCGTTCCATACGGAGAAAGAGAACACAGCCGAGGGGCTGAGGCAAGAATCGCCCCTTGCAGGTGGGGATGGTGAGATCACTGGTCCACCTGGATGTGAGAGCATTGCAGAGCATACTAGGAGAAGATACAGAGCAGAGATGGTACAGCTGAGTCCTAGTTATGACCTAAGGGCAGGGGCTACCTCGTGAGGTAGAAAATAAGATCCATAAAGTCTCAAAACACCTAAGTGCCTTATGGAGAGTCAATTGGATGAATCAAGGCGGGGCAGGGGGAGGGGGAGAGTGAGGAAAAACTAGAGGCTATAAGAGGCCAGTGCAAAAGCTGCTGTGGATGCCAGGCACAAGCAAGGGAGTACGGCAGGGTAAGGGTCTGGGCCGGGCTCAGCCCATGACAGAAGCCAAGCTTCAGGAGCCCATTTTGTGCCTGTCTACTTAGTGTCCAGCAGGTGGCACCACCACTCTTCAGAAATGGAGGTGGCCAGCCAGGGGAGGAATCCCATCATGGTGTGTCGGCCCCTCTAAATTTTGTGTACTCCAGTGAAATCAGAAGCTCGCACTTACTGGCTCTAGTATGGTGCACCTCTTAGCTTCTGATTTGGAAACACCAAACATCCCTCAAACCTAGCTCTGGTTCTGAAACCCCCTTTCCCACCTCCACTTATGCTCCACCTGGTCTGTGGGAAGGGAAGGCCTCAGTGAGATTGCTCCTTGTACTTCCAGGTTCATCCCTGAGTCCCCCCGATGGCTCATCTCTCAAGGCCGATTTAAAGAGGCAGAGGTGATCATCCGCAGGGCTGCCAAAATCAATGGGATCATTGCACCCTCAACCATCTTTGACTCAAGTGAGGTGAGCACCATGCCGGAGCTGGTGGGAGGGCCTCGGTGACCATGATTTTAGGGTAGGACCACACAGCCCTGAAGCCCTCCCTTCACACAGGAGCCCAGCTCTCGCCCTGCCCAAGCCCCAGCTGCCCCCAAGGCAGGTCCTGTTAAAATTCAGAAGTTGAGAAGGTGCCAACTGCGTAAACTCCTTCACCTTTCCGTGGAGTTTAGGTTTTCATACTTTATATAATTATTTTCTAAGTGATCATACAGTCAAACCATTACTTTTAATAATAAAAACTCTTTATGAGTTAACAGGTCTTTCATGAAATTGGCATTTTGGGAAATCATTGTTTCTTATACCTTAGGTTGTTTCTCATCTTAAAAAATAATACAAGTACCTAAAGTATGAAGCAAAAATAGATTTGGAGTTAGAAATGTCCTGTCTCCTTCCACCCACCAACGGGGAGTTGTTGATTATCGTCTTGGAGCCAGGTCCTTTTTGATATCCGCCCTCCCCCTACCCCACCCCTCTCTGCAAACCCTGTTCTCACGCGCCATGAGTAATTTCCTGGCTCTGCCTGATTCCTGGGTCTTGCTTCTCCTTCCTGTTCCCTCTCTTTCCACCTCCTCTGCAGCAAGCAGTTTTCCTCAGTCTCGTGCCTCTGAGAAGAGGTTAGAAATTGTCATTGCTGGCTGATGGGGTTCTGGAGTGTGTCCCTGCTCTGACAGCAAGACAAGGTCCTGGCTGTGAGAACAGCCACCAGCAGTCAGTCATACCGCAGTGCGCAAAGGCATGCAGATGCAGACTTGGGGCTTGGGAAAGAGAGACTGGTAATTATAGGCAGCAAAGAAGCTGCTGGCCACTGACAGCCCTGCCGGCCTCATGGTTAAGCAGTGGCCCAGCACCAAATCCCACTCACCACATCCTAGAAAGGACTCTGGTGCACAAAAGTTCAGGGAGGGGTAGGTGGCAGGGAGGGCTTTTAAGTGAGGTGGCCTCTGTAGCTTTGCAGAGGTCAGTCTGGATGAAACCGTAAGTCCCACTGGCATCTTTGTGGAAATGAGGCTATTCCAGGGGATCCATTAAGTCAAAAGTTGACCTTTTGTTGAACTGCTAACTCGGGAAAAACAAACTCCAAAACTGGGTTTGCTTAAGAAAGCAACATCAGTGTGTTTAGATGTGTGGTTTATTGATGTCCTTGGCTGTGCCAGATTTCATAGGAAGTTACTCAGAGTGAAGCTGAGGTCAATTTTCCTGTTTTTCTATCTGAAACTTTTTTCCTTGGAAGTAGACCAGTAACTACATGGTATGAGGACTGAAAACATTAATTCTTTTAAAATATAATATCAATAAACTACACAGCCAGTTTCTCTCTCTGACCCAGAGGGGCCGGGAGCCAACCTTGGAAAGGAATGCGCAGAGGCCTCCCTGGAATGTGGCCATTGACGGGGCTGGAGGTTTTGCCGGGAGGGGGCAGTCAGCTTGGGCTCCTCCTTGGCTGCATCGCACCAAGGGCTGGTCACTTACTTTTCCTCCTCATTCTTGTTCACTAATTTGTTATCCACAAGGCCCGGTGAAGCCTTCTGCAGCCCAAGACATAGTCACTATATGTACCCTTCTTTTCAAGCAAGAAACACAAAACACTCCCCAACTCGGAGACGCAGAAAGCTAAGATGCCAGGGTTTCAAGTATGTTCTTGGGTCTCTGAGTCTCCAACCTTCTCTCCGTCCCGTACCCTTGTCATGTTGTTCCTGCAGCTACAAGACCTAAGCTCCAAGAAACAGCAGTCTCACAGCATTCTGGATCTGCTCCGAACCCAGAATATCCGGATGGTCACCATCATGTCCATAATTCTGTGGTGCGTAAGTTAGACATACCTAAGGCCTCCAGACAAAGCTTCTGGCAGTGTCTGTCAGGCCTCGCATTTGCAGACATCTCAGATCAGAATTGAAAGCCTGTGTCATCAGAAAGTGGCAGGGATGTGCCTTGCAATAAAAGAAGTGGGCATGTCCCAGTTCTTAACGGAATCTCAGAAGAGGAGAACGAAAACTGTTGTGGGGGCTTTGGGGGGAAGATATGGGATCTTTGGGGATCCCTCCGGGTCAGAAGGCAAATCGCTGTTCACATTGGGTCCCTAGTTCAGTTGTTCCTGTTGCCTGTGCATCAGACAGTGACTGAGGCCTTTAAGAAGTTCTAAGTGAAGACACCGTGTCCTTTCAGTTATAGAGGCTGCTAAGTATGTTCTGGAAATGTGGAAGCAGGACATCCTCCCTCTGGGATGTTTGGAGACTGTCCTGGAGGCAGAGCCATGGCCTACATGTCCTCGTCAGGTTCCTTCTAACGAGGCATTTCACCATGTGTGTCAGGGAGGGATCTGTGATTTACCAGAGAAAAGGAACACAACCAAGTGCCTAGATAGCATTTGCTTAGTGGCCAGACCCTTGGGATTACAAGTGACTACCTGAGCCTGCGGGGGAGGAAGGCAGACTTCATCTCAGAGTGCTTATTGCTGGAGTCAACAAGCCTTGGCAGCCAGCCACCCATTTCCAAGGAATGGCACGGGATCCCTTAGGGCAGTGCACCGCCCCTGAGTCGGCCTCAAACAAAACCAGCTTTCAGCCTGCACCATAGACCTGCCAGCCTGCGATGAGTCACCCTTCCATGGTTCACCCAGGCACCCCTCCTGCTCTGGATTTCCCAGGGACTCCTGTACATGCCCTTTTCCCTGATTGTACCAGCTGTGGTTTCAACCTGCAGATTAGTTAAAAACAGTCTGATTTGTACTGGTCTGGTTTGCCAAAGAGTGTTGACCATCAATAGAGAGAATGCCTACTGGGGACAGGGTCTAGGCCAGGGGCAGTGGGGGGCATGCAGATGGCCCACTGGGAGCTCCCTCTCCTCCCCATGAGTCCGGTGGGGTTGGGGTCACCTGCTTCTGATCAGCCTCTTCCTGGCTGGTCGCCCCAGAGGGTCCGCCAGGGATCTTTCTCTAAATGTTTGACCTAATGATTGTTCCTTATTTTATCTCATCAGTCTTATCACACCCCAGTTGCTATCTGCCTCCTTACTCATACCCTAACTCCTTCCGCAATTGTTGGATTTGGGAGGTTCAGAGAGTAGGGAAATAGGCTTTTGTGAGTGCTTTAGCTTAGGATTTTTAAAGCTGAAAGGCAGGTTGGAGTATTTTTGGTTTTTGATTTTTTTTTTCCAACAAAGTGAATCTATCTGAATTATATGTCTTTTTGCTGGAACGCTTTGTTTAGAAAGCTCTGAAAGTGCTCTGACCCAGAAGGTACCCTGGTCTCGGGGGAAGTTATCTTTCTTTCTAAGAAGTAAGACTCAGGGTTAAATCTGCTGCCCTCCTGGTAAGGATAGTTTTGAATTTCCTGCAATAATTATATTTTACAAGTTGTCCAGGTTGGGAGGCACGTGGATGCCACTTCTCCAGCTTTTTTCTGCATTCTGTTTCAGGATGACCATATCAGTGGGCTATTTTGGGCTTTCCCTTGACACTCCTAACTTGCATGGGAATGTCTATTTGAACTGCTTCCTCTCGGCTGTGGTTGAAGTCCCAGCATATGTGTTGGCCTGGCTGCTCCTGCAGCACCTGCCCCGACGCTATTCCATGGCCACCGCCCTCTTCCTGGGTGGCAGCGTTCTTCTCTTTGTGCAGCTGGTGCCCCCAGGTAGGTACCATACATGTCTGCAGTCTGGGATATCCATTGAGTCACTCAGTCTCTACCATACTGTCTCAGCCAATTAATAAAGAGAATAAAATTATGCCATTACAGCTCACCTGCATATCTGTGTTCTCAGCCCACAAGTCAAGAGAAAGTGTCTCCTGGGACCAGACAGTCATCATGGCCTGGGCTTTGGGGGAGAAGGGAGAGTGACCCTGTGGGGCTAACGGTTGATTGTACTCTCTACCCAAGTTAATGTGTGTGTGTGTGTGTTTTTTTGCAGAGTGAGGGGGAGGAAAGAGGGCCATCCCCATGTCTTTTTAACCTGGCCCCATCTTAGTCATTTATTCATTCAATAAGTAGCTGTGGAGTGTTTACTGTGGGGGAGGCACTGTGCTTGGGGCTGACGGTGCAGAAGTAAAGGAGTTGGGCAGAGCCCCAGGCCCTCCTGGCGCTCAGACTCCAGTTGAGAAGACAGACAACAAACAAGTAAATAAAATGCTTGTTATAGTACAGACTGTGTTACCTTTAATAATGACACTGAAGGACAATGGAGAGCTAGCTTATATAGAGTGGTCACAGACAGTGGCCCTAAAGAGGGGAAAGTTGAGCAGAAACAGATGAAACGATGGAGAAACCCATGAGAAAGTCTAGGAGCAGAAGATTTCAGGCCGAAAAAGGGCAAAGGCCAAGACCCTGAGGAGGCAATGAGCCTGGCACACTTGGTAAGAGATGAGGAGAGGAAAAAGGGCGGGGCCAGGCCACAGCGTGGCTCTCACAGGCCAGTAGCAGGAGTTTATTTGTAAAACCATCTTGGTATCCCACAGAAGGGTAGGAGGCAGCCCTCTGAAAATTCATAAAACGGTTTATGGATCCTCATGTCCATCATGGTACCGAGAGTTGTCATGGGTTTGGGGGCCTCTGGTAATCATTTGTGGGCCCCTGAGGCTGGCAACACTCTGCACAGGAAGAGCACCCACTGCAGCATGGCTGGGAGCCCAGGAATGTATGTAGAGGTTCACACCAGAGCTCAGGGAGACCCACAGGCCACTCACAGCATCTCCTCATTGGCACAGTGAGCAGGAGAGATCCGAGGATCATTCATGAGGGTCTGCTGGTCTGTGAAGTGTAGCATAGAATGAAAGCGTGAAGTGAGTTATAATTGAACTTCCCATGCATCCACAAATCCTTAGTTAATTCCACAGTGCCTGCAGCGTGAGGTTCTGGGGTGCCAGCTGCCCCCTCTGACACACATGTCTTTAATGACTTTTGGACTGGAGAGCAGGTTTCTCTGGGTTATTGAGGGGCTCGCTCACTCTGGTGGTCTTTAGGCTGAGGAGAAGAGCATGTCCTGACACAGCTGCAGGTCCCAGCCTCCTCTCGGTAATCAACTTGGAGGAACATAAGCCCCTTATCCCACAGTAGGAAGTTATAGAAACTTTCCTCCCCCACCCTTCCCAGGGAGAAAGTATGTCTGTTTCAGGCAAAAAACTAGTAGCAGTGTGCCTTGGGTTGGTGCCTTCTCCTACTTTCTTCCCTTTGCTCTTCAGACTTGTATTATTTGGCTACCATCCTGGTGATGGTGGGTAAGTTTGGAGTCACTGCTGCCTTCTCCATGGTCTACGTGTACACAGCCGAGCTGTACCCCACAGTGGTCAGGAACATGGGCGTGGGAGTCAGCTCCACGGCATCCCGCCTGGGCAGCATCCTGTCTCCCTACTTCATTTACCTTGGTAAGTCCCGTGGGTCGAGCGCACACAGGAGGGATGGGGTGGAAGCACTGATTGGCTTTAATGCGACCTGGGGATGGCTTGTTAACAGGAAAGCAAGCACACTCAGCAAATGGGATCCATCCAATACTGGATCTATGCCTGGAGAAGGTTCCTGTCTGGGTGCACCGTGGTGGAAGCGCTCATGTGGAAAACAACCTATAGACAGCTAGAAATTGATGACAGTTGAGGGTTTTTGTATCTGTTTTAGCCTTCCCAGGCCTTCCATCAGAGAACGTAATTCCCCTATGCTAAGAAATTGCAGCGTCGTTTAGGGAGCCAGTGTACTAATTGGGGAAATTTCTTCTTGGAATCATAGTTTATAAGGAACAGGAAGGGAAAGATGTCTATTCTAGAGGTCTGATGAACCGAGAATTTCTGTAACTTGAAGCACTTAACACAGCAGTTTTACACTGTGCAAAGATCTGCCTCGTACCATTTTATGTAATAGGGCCCCAGTTTTATCTTTCTCAGAATTATTTCCTCATGGCAGCTGCTGTCCCCCTGCACATGCCTAGCTGGCACATCTCTGGGGACGGGTGGCACCCACCTTGGGAGTACTCAGAGTGCTTTGTGAACATGCTACATAGACCTGACAAGCAGAAACACCTTCTGATCTGGCCTGAAGACAAATCGAGTGGGTTGTGACACATCTGGAGAGGTGGAGGAGTTATTCCTATCCCTGGACACATACCTTGAGTTCCTTGGAAACCCAGCATTAGGAAATAGGGTGTTTTGTGGGTTTTTTTAATTAATTAATTTTTGGCTGCATTGGGTTTTTTTAAATTAATTTGTTCATTAATTTATTTATTTTTGGCTAGAAAATAGGAATAGAGGGACTTCCCTGGTGGTCCAGTGCTCCCAGTGCAGGGGGCACAGGTTCAATCCCTGGTCGGGGAACTAAGATCCCGCGTGGCACACAGCACAGCCAATAAAAAGGAAATAGGAATAGAAATGGCCCAGGCCCATTCCTCCCAGGCTGCACCCATCCCCTGCACCGAGGTGTTGCTGCTCTGTGCCAACTCTGGGTTCTGTGACCTGCCTAGGTGCAAGATTCCAATATGGCAGCTCAGAATGGGAGATGCTGAGGCTGAGAAGGCAGGTGATCCCTGTTAGAGTCCTGGGGACACAAAGGGAGGGAGAGAGACCATGTCAAACTGCACTTCCGGCTTGGGGCTCTGTCTGCTTTGCCACAGGTGCTTACGACCGCTTCCTGCCCTACATTCTCATGGGGAGTCTGACCATCCTGACAGCCATCCTCACCTTGTTCCTCCCAGAGAGCTTCGGCACCCCACTCCCAGACACCATTGACCAGATGCTAAGGGTCAAAGGGTAAGGGGGCCTCCTTCTTCACAAAGTTAATGCACTGGGTCTGGGCCTGGCAGAGAGTTCCCCACGAACTCAGAAACGCCATGGACTAGTTTAGCCATAATAGGATCAGACATGGCCAGGTACTTACAGCCTGTTCTCTCTGGCCAGACCCAGACCACTGGGTCACCATGAACATCTCGACAGCAGTAGCAACTCGAATAGTACAGAGACAAGAAGAAACCTTTCAGAATCTGCTGTATGATATTTTCCCTTTAGTGAGATAACCTCAGCTCTGGGGCATTTTTTGTTTGTTTTGAGACTGGTAGACATCTTTTTAAGATTTGTTTCTAACATTTGTTTGGCTTGTTCTTCTAGAATAAAATACAGGCAAACTCCAAGCCACACAAGGATGTTAAAAGATGGTGAAGAAAGCCCCACAGTCCTTAAAAACACAGGCTTCTAACACAACCTCCAGTGAGAAAGTAAAGAGGAAAGACCGTCTTGTCAGAAGTGGCTTGTGCAGACACTGAGTCCTTCAGTGGCAAAGGTCTTTGCTGTTCATTCTGTGGACGCGGTGTCTGCCTTGCTCACGGATGGATACCCAGACTCAGCTGCATATGGTCCTGGAGCACCACCTTCCCTCCAGGGACACCATGGCTACTGACGGACAACTTTGGGTAAATCCTAACTATTACAGTGATGGACTTGGCACTTCCTAAGAAGTTAACTACTCACTAGAACCAGTAGGATTTGGAAGAATATGAGAGACAATTGCTAACTTTACATTTTAATTTCAGACTGCCTGAAAAGGCCCCTGATAGAACTGGGGGTCTAGTTCTCCACCTCCTCACCCTGCCAAAAAATCCTTTCCCTGTTTCCCACTAATGGTGCACTTTAGAGGAAAAGAAATAATTTCCCACTAATGGTGCACTTTAGAGGAAAAGAAATAATTTCACAGGGAGTCTGATTTCTCATACTTTCTCAGTTACAAAGGATATTAAATGGGATTGTTGCTTCCCCAGGGCAGGAGAGCACAAGTCTGGGGAAACCTAGAGGTATTTCATATGGAGAGGACAGCAGATACAGAACAGAGACAAGTGCATTAACTTATGAGCTCTTGGACCACTCAGAGTGACTACTGGGTAGACTTGTTTACATCTGATCAAAGCACTGGTCTTGTGCAGGCCCATAGGAGTTTCATCACTGAATCTACTATTCTTGTTTTCCACTACTACGTGAATCAAGTCTCCTAGCTACTATGGTTTCTGATGTATGGTTTGAAGGAAGTATATCAATGAGAAAGAGAGACGAGCAAACTTGTCTCTTCTCCCAAAACTATAATATGGATTTTGATTGTGTTTTGCTTGTTGTTTGTTATTATGTCTTTTTTTCTCCTTAAGTTATTTGCACTTCAGAATAGACTTAGGAAAGGCTGGTTCCTTAGCCTCCTGGTTTGTGTCTTTTATTTGTTTGTTTCAACCCAGAATCACTCTGGCAATGGTCCACAGTTGCCACTTGTGCAAGGCCTCACCAGCCTTAGCTACTAGCACTTTTCTGGGTGCCAAAAATGACATCATTGTGTGTGTTCCTTTCATGAAACTTAATCATGGAAAAAAACTACAAAGAAGAAAATTAAGTCGTGTTCACAGTCTTTCAGAGTTGCTCACTTCAGTGGTGTAACATTGGGAGATATTTTGTGTTCAGCATAAAATTGTCTTCTCTTTTCTGATTATGCTACCATGGTACTTCTAAAGCATATGCTTCACCTGGTTAAAAAGAAAAAAGTATTTTTGTGAAAGCTACTGAAGTGCCTTGGGAAATGAAGATGTTTTAATAAATTAAATGATTTTTTAAAATAATAACAACTGCCCACAACTTTTATTTCCACAGTTTGGTGAGCCATGCCACACCATCACATCACTTTTCTCTATATCAGCTTGGGCTAATTCTAACAGTGGTTTATGATTAGTCTCTAAAGCTAAAATTTAATCCCCATGTACTAGAGACCTTCACTCTATTGACTATGGACTGAGGCAGCATTCTTGCACAAGCGTCTTAGCCTGGGTTCCTCAGAAAGCAGAGCCTGAGGCCAGTGCTTCTGTGCAGTTAGGTAATTTATTTGGGAATAAGATTCCAAGGAGCAGAAGTAAAGGATAGGGGGAGGAAACAGGGAAGGAGGGAGACCCAATACCAGGATGCATTATCAGGATGGCCAGCACCAAGGGCACTGTTCCATCCAGCCAAGATTTCTCAGGAGCCTTATGAAATGTATCTCAAAACCATCTGCACTATGATGAAAGGGGAAAGCATTTACATATTGGCCTTCATTCCCCATTCGTCAAAGGCAGCCCCACAGGTGTCAATTCCCACAGTTCCAGGTTGCACATGGATGAGTCCCAAACAGGTTCTGTCCCCTGGATGGAAAGCAAGAAGTAATGTACTGCAGGCCTGAGGTGAAGCACTGTCAGGCTGCACTTCAGTGAAGCGGGTCAGAGTGTGTGAACTGGTTGCTGCAACAGTGACTTGGAGTAAGCGGTGGGGCTGAGGGGACTGGGGATTGGACGTGGTGCACAAGGTATATATATAATGTGTCACAGGGAGATCTGAGCTAGAATGTGTACAGACATGGGTAAAAAGCTCCAAGGGCTGGATAGATAACTCAAAAAACGTGTAGCCTAACAAAACGAGCAGCATCAAACTCAGGTGGGGAGGGAAGGAAGCTTGGTTTCTGTAACAGCGTTAACTTCTCTACTCTCCTCACACCCGGTTCTGTGCAGGGTTCCTGATTAACTGACATCACAGTGCCTCCAGAATATAATTATGGTCCTTCCTGCTCTTTCTCCTGTTGCACAAATGAGCAGTTCTGAGTTTTCTCTCTTATTCTCAATGTCACTGATCAGTCATTTGTGACCTTCTGGGCACAAAAATCATAACTACCTGAATGCTTCAATCTCTTCCAGTGGCAGGGCAATAGCCCAAGTCCCTGCTCCCGGGCTGAACCAAGTATCTGAAAAATCCAAGGCCTCTGTGCAGGCCTGCTGGACTCTTGTGTGACTTGTTTCCATCAGTCATGATTTTGGGAAACTGACCAGATTATCCTGCCCAGGGATCTCCTCTCAAGGAACCCAGAGGGATGTTTGGTGTGTGGTAAGGTGCTCAGTTAATGCCCATAAGAATTAGAAACCAGGATACCCACAGAAATGCAAAGGACAAAGCAAAGGCAGTGGAGGAACAATTCAGATTTTAAAAATAATAAAAAGTCTTCTACCACAGATCGAAGTGCAAACAGGAGTGTACCCCATAATCTTTTCCTATTCTTGGCAACTAGTTCCTGCCTCCCAGACCTCCCTGGAACACTATCCTGAATTCCAGAAGGGCTGGTGTTTGCCAAAGAGAATTAGTCTGCTTAACACCTAGAATAAGTGATGATGAATGCCTTGGGCAGAGGGCCATGTTCCCTGTCAGGTAGTAAATATCACAACAAATCTTTCCCCTAGGTGTTTGTCATTTAACTGATTTTCTTAAAGGGCTTTTTAAGGTAACAGAAGGAGGCTTGATGCAATTCAACATTAACAATACCTTATGTTGTGTGCCATTGCAATAAAAGCACTTTGGAAAAATACATCTATATTTTCATTTGATCCTCATAGAAGTCTTATGAGATTGAGAAAGGATGCCCAGGATGACAAATCAGAGGTTTCTCAGCAGAAATCATGTCTTCTTGGAGTCTCAGGCAGACCCACCCCAGAAGGTCTCACCTTGGGAAGAAGGGGCCTCATCTCAAGGACAGGTGTGCAAGAGGCTTCCAGAGACACTGGGACATCATCTCTCTGCTGGGCCAGCCGGAAGGCAACAGCCAGGCACCAGACTGACTCTTTTAACCCCAGAAGTCTCACATGAGAAACTCTTCTCATGGATGTGCAGGGGAGGTGTGGACATACACTCTATACCTCAAGGAGAGTCTGCTAAATGCAAGCAGCGGTATCAGTATTTCACAGGGCTAGTCTACTGAAACTTCAGAACTATTGTATTCATAATCATGTAACCTTTGATTATGAACGAAATAGTTCTGAAAACAACAAATGTCATCATAGAATTGCCCTCCCCTAGACCAAACAAAATGAGCATAAAAAAGTAAAAACCTATGAATATTTTTCACCAAAATTAACCAAACAAGAAAGTAGCATAACTTAAAACAATACACTTTAAAAATCGATGGAAGGAAAGAAACAGAAGATTCTAACATTGCTCCTCAGCTCTTTAGCCATACTGGAAAGGCATCAACATCTGAAACAGTCTCTCTACTTACTCCCATATCTGGCAAACAGCAGACAGGGTGAAGGTCTCTATTTATTTCCCTGTTCAAAGATTTTTGGCAACTACTGTAGAGAACAAATGGATGAAATAGAGAAAATGGACAATGAGGCTGATTACTCTGAAAGAATTGAGACCTGCTCTATGAGAAATGCTAAAGGGAGTCCTTCAGGCTGAAATGAAAGGACAACAGCAGGACTTTCCTGGTGGCACAGTGGTTAAGAATCCGTCTGCCAATGCAGGGGACACGGGTTCGATCCCTGGTCCAGGAATATCCCATATGCCACGGAGCATGCTCTGTGTTCCACAATTACTGAGCCTGCATGCCACAACTACTGAAGCCCGTGTGCCTAGAGCCCGTGCTCCACAACAAGAGAAGCCACCACCACGAAAAGCCCATGCACTGCAATGAAAAGTAGCCCGTGCTCACCGCAACTAGAGAAAGTCCATGCGCAGCAACAAAGACCCAATGCAGCCAAAAATAAAAATAAATAAAATAAAATAAATTTATTTTTAAAAAAAGGACAAGAGCAATGCAAATCCACATGAAGGAATAAAGAACACGGAAAAAGGGAACTACCTAATAAATATAAAAGACAGTATTAATAAGAGTGAGGAAATTAATACCAATCTTACAGAAAAAAGGATTATAAAAGAATACTATAAACAACTGTATGCAAACAAATTAGATAACCTAGATGAACTGAACAAATTCCTAGAAACACACATTACCAAAATCATCTCAAGAAGAAATAAAATCTGAACAGACTTCAAGAGATTGAATTAATAAACAAAACCTCCCAACAAAGAAACGCCCAGAATCAGATGGCTTCACTGGTGAATTCTACCAAATATTTAAAGAAGAATTAACACCAATCCTTCTCAACTTCTTCCCCAGAATAGAAGAGGAGAAAACACTTCCTAACTCATTCTATGAGGCCAGCGTTTCCCTGAGACCAAATCCAGACAAAGACATCAAAGGAAAAGAAATCTATAGATCTAATCCCTTATGAACATAGATGTAAAATATTCAACAAAATACTAGCAAGCCAAATCCAGCAGTATAATAAGAGAATTACATACTGTGACCAAGTGGGATTTATCCCAGGAATACAAGGGAAGTTCAATGTACAAACATTAATTAATGTAATACAACACATTAATAGAATGAAGGTTTTAAAAAATGATCATATAAATTAATGCAGAAAATCATTTGATAGGGAATTCCCTGGTGGTCCTGTGGTTAGGGTTCCATGCTTCCACTGCAGGGGGCACGGGTTTGATCCCTGGTCAGGGAACTAAGATCCTGCAAGCCACGCAGTGCGGCCAAAAATAAAAATCATTTGACAATATCCAACACCTTTTCTTGATAAAAACAAAACACTCAACAGACTAGAAATAGAAAGGGAACTCCCTCGACATGACAGATGGCATCTATGAAAACCTCATAGCTAATGTTATACTCACTGGTGAAACTGAAAGCTCATCCCCTAAGATCAGTAACACAACAAGGATGTTCATCAACAGAAGGATGGCCACTTCTGTTCAACACTGTACTGGGAGTTCTGACCATAATAATTAGGCAAGAAGAAGAAATAAAATGTAGCCAAATTGTGAAGAATAAAATAAAGCTACAGTAATCAAAACACTGCGGTACTTGCAGAAAGACAGACATATAGATCAATGAAATAGAATAGAGAGCCCAGAAATAAACCTTCACCTACATAGTCAAATGATTTTTTTTAAAAAATGCCAAGATCGGGCTTCCCTGGTGGCGCAGTGGTTGAGAGTCTGCCTGCCAATGCAGGGGACACGGGTTCGTGCCCCAGTCCGGGAAGATCCCACATACCGCGGAGCGGCTGGGCCCGTGAGCCATGGCTGCTGAGCCTGCGCATCCGGAGCCTGTGCCCCACAATGGGAGAGGCCACAACAGTGAGAGGCCTGCGTACCGCAAAAAAAATAAAAAAAAATTTAAAATGCCAAGACCATTCAAGGGGGAAAGGACAGTCTTTTCAACAATGCTGCTTGGAAAACTGGATGTCCACACGCAAAAGAATGAAGTTGGACTCTTACCTTTTACACCATATGCAAAAATTAACTCAAAGATGGATTAAAAAAAAAAAAACTAAACATAAGAGCTAAAACCCTAAGACTTTTTAGAAGAAAACATAGGGGGAATTTCCATGACACTGGATTTAGAAATGATTTCTTGGATATGGCACAGGCAACAAAAGAAAAAAATAGATAAATTGGACTTCATCAAAATTAAAAACTTCTGTTTATGTCAATTACATCGCAATAAAGCTGGGGGAAAAAGTTTTGTGCATCAAAGGACATTACCAAGAGATGAAAAGGCAACCTATAGAATGGGAGAAAATGTTTGCAAATCATATTTCCAATAATGGGTTAATATCCAAAAAATATAAGGAACTCCTACAACTCAACAATTAAAAAAAGTTTTTTTTAATGGGCAGAGGACTTGAGGAGACATTTCTTCAAATAAGATATACAAATGGCCAATAAGCACATGAAAAGATGTGCTAATCATTAGGGAAATGCAAATCAAACCACAAATAAGATACCATTTCACACCCAGGAGGATAGCTGTTATTAAAAACAAAACAAAACAGAAAATAATAAGTATTGGTGAAGATGAGGGGAAATTGGAACCCTTGCACATTGCTAGTGGGAATATAAAGCAGTGCAACTGCTATGGAAAACAGCATGGCCTTTCCTCAGAAAAACCAAACACAGAATTACCACGTGATCCAGCAATTCTAGTTCTAGGTATACACCCAAAGAAATTCAAAGCATAGACTTAAACATATTTGTACACCTATGTTTACAGCAGCATTATCTACAATAGACAAAAGGTGGAAACAACCCAAGTGTCCATCAACAGATGCGTGGATAAACAAACTGTGGTATATATACACACAATGGAATACTATTCAGCCTTAAAAAGGAATGGAGTTCTGAGACATGCTATAGCATGGATGAGCCTTGAAAACATTGTTAAGTGAAATAAACCAGACACAAAAGGACAAATATTGTATGATACCATTTATATGAGGTACCTAGAATAGTCATATTAATAGAGACAGAAGATAGAATAATGGTTACTGGGGGCTAAGGGGGAAGAGTTAATGGGTAAATAGTTTCAGCTTGAGATGATAAAAAAAAAACTCTGGAGATGGATGGTGGTATTGACTGCACAACAATTTGAATGTACTTAATGCCATTGAATTGTACACTTAAAATGGTTAAACTGGGACTTCCCTGGTGGCATGGTGGGTAAGACTCCACACTCTCAATGAGGGGGCCCAGGTTCCATCTCTGGTCAGGGAACTAGATCCCACATGCATGCCACAACTAAGGAGCCCATGTGCCACAACTAAGACCCACTGCAACTAAATAAATAATTTTTAAAAAGCTTAAAATGATAAATTTTAGGTTACATATATTTTACCATAATAATTTTTTTAAAAGAATTGTTCAAGTATAATGGAAATAAACATTCTTAAATATTAAATTCAAGCAATAAGGTACCCATGAATCCTTTTTGAAAGAAATTATTTAAAAATTAAAGCCAGCCCATTATTAAATGAATCCATTCACAACCCATATAACAAAGAGCTAATTTACCTAGCATAAAAAGATCTACTACAAATAAATAAGAAATCAACAACCCCAATAGGAAATTGGGCAAGAAATATAAATAATACACAGGTATTGAAGCACAGATGACTTTTAAACATATGAGAAGATTCTATACCTCTCTCCTAATAAGAGAAATACAAATGAAAACTATACTGAGATATCATTTTTCACCTGTCCATCCATCCTCCTCTCTGTATAAATGCAAAGAAAAATGTATCTAATGATATTTTCCTAATATTAGTAGTAATAATTTTTAGATAGTAGGATCTGGGGAGCTTTTAAAAACATCTATTGTTGTATTTGCTATAGTGTTTATATTCCTTATAATTTGCATGTACACATTTTTAAGTAGCTTTAATTAAAAAATAAAACTGGAGGGCTCCCCTGGTGGCGCAGTGGTTGGGAGTCCACCTGCCGATGCAGGGGACACGGGTTCATGCCCCGGTCCGGGGGGATCCCACATACCGTGGAGCAGCTGGGCCCGTGGGCCATGGCCACTGGGCCTGCGCATCCAGAGCCTGTGCTCTGCAGCGGGAGAGGCCACAGCAGTGAGAGGCCCGTGTACCACAAGAAAAACAAAACAAAAAAATAATAAAACTGGAGGTAAATATGCAAGATGAGGACAAAGATGAATTATTTTCTTCTGTGTAATTTTGAGTATTTTTTTTAGACTCCTCCAACCCCCTCCCAAACTTTCACATATTTTAATGTATTTCAACTCCTGATATGACACACTTCCAGTTTTATATTTCTTTTTGACATTCCTGCCTTCATACATACATCGTCCTCCTTCATCTCTGATTATCCTAATTCTATCCCTGTTCAAGGTTCACCTCAAAGCACATCCTCTTGGAAGGCACTATAGCTTATTGGCTAAGTGTCCACACCTGGAGCACATACGTGGTCCCTGAGGTCCAAAAGTAGGCTTCTCCACTTACTAGTTCTATAAGTTTGAGCAACTTACTTAACCATTCTGAGACTGTTTCCTCATCTGTAGAATAGATGATGGATCTAATTAGGTTTTTATAAGGATTCAACTGGATCATGCATGTAAAGTACACAGCAGAACTAAATTTGTGTTGAAAATAATATTGCTATTCCTCCTGACCCCCCCAATGTAATTATTGACTCTACAAATAATTAATCTTTATTTTCTATTTGGTTTCATGAGGGGAATTATAACTACCTTTGGGAGGAAAGACAAGTCTTCTACCCCTAAAGTACTTAAGTAGTACATTCACTTTACATTTACATTTTTCTTTTTGTTCAACAGATATTTTTACTCATTCATCCCTTAATGAGAGGCAGACCCCTCAGGAAAATATAATTCATGATGCCCACACTGACTTCTTTTTCTTTTTAGTCCAAGCAGATTAATGGTACCTGGGCTTCTCGAAAGCTTTGGTAACAAAACATGTAAACTTACTTACTGTCAGCCTCCAGCCTTCACAGTGAGATGGGTTTGGGCTGTCTGGTGTCTGGGATTGGTGAAGGAAATGTTTGACCTATGAGAAAGCTCAGTAGTAGTCATGATCTGTGTTCAAGCCTGTTTCAATGGGATAAGCCAATGTTGGACCAGAAGAGCTCTGCCCTCTCACAGGTGATTCACTCAAACAGCAAGTCTCCACAGCAAGGTCATCCTATGCCACCCAGCTCTCCAGAGGCACCTTGCTCAGGGAGAAAGATATCAGAACAAGAGTGCCTTTTGGTGTGCTAACTTCTTTTCCGTACAGAATGACAGGGATTTCCATCTGTATTGCCAAATATATGTCTTTCCCTTTGGGAACACTTATAAAAGACTAGTTCTTTTCCCCAGAGAACCAGGGACACCCAAAGCAAAATTATTTACCTTTGATTGTTCAAGAACAATTGCTCCCCCCTGTCTTTTTTTTTTTTTTTTTTTTCTGTGGTATGCGGGCTTCTCACTGTTGCGGCCTCTCCCGTTGCGGAGCACAGGCTCCGGACGCGCAGGCTCAGCGGCCACGGCTCATGGGCCCAGCGGCTCCGCGTCACGTGGGATCTTCCAGGACCGCGGCATGAACCCGTGTGCCCTGCATTGGCAGGCGGACTCTCAACCACTGCGCCACCAGGGAAGCCCTCCCTTTCTATTTTTTGACTTTTGCCTCCTCCTCAAGAAAGTTAAGAGATATTTTTGCTATTGGCAGGTCGTATTTTTCTAGAGGCAAACAGTTACAGTATTGAGTTCTAAAGTGAGGTTTGAAGGTTATCCATGGAACAAGCGTTTTATAAAGACACTAGCTCACACAGAGGACATAGCTGATAGTTTAATAGTAAAGCAGAACATATCTTATGAATGGGAAAGTGGATACAGAGGTCCCCTGCCCACCTGACACCTCACCCAACATGGGCAGAAAAGAACCCCTACAAAACTTGGTCCTTTTCAAGATTCTCCAACTCAGTGAAGGACATCATTGTGTCAGTTTGAGTCCTCCTAGAGCAGACAGCAAGATGGTATTAAATGCGTGAGTTTAATGGGAAAAATGTTCATAAAGTGTAAAGAGGAGAGGGAGCAAGAGAAGGCAGAGAGACTCAGACCACGATGCAGGTATGTCCCCTGTGAAAGGGGAGAGGGAAGGAAGGAGGATTAGGTAGGAAGATCCTCAGACTGCAGAGCTCTGAGAAAGTGCTGGCCACACTGATGGGAAGCCCCAGAATACAGATTTCCTGTTGGAGAAGTCCCACCTTGGGCAGAAATGGCCTGGCTCTTGTACCCACACTGTGATCATTCATTGACTGGGAGCAGCCAGAACGTGAGGCCTTGTGTAAATACTGCAGTGGATCTGAAGGTGCAGTGGCTGGAGGCTCTCAGATAACTATATTCATCATAGAAGGGTCTCTTGAAGAGAGATCTGAGTACCTACATTCCTGCCACAATCATTCATTCAATTACACAACCTGGGAGTCATGCTTGGTATCTCCTTTTCCTTTATCTCTAAGACCCAATCCATTGCTAAGTTCCTGACCATTTTACCTCCTAAACAGCTCTCACATCTGTCCATTTCTGTCTCTCCTACCACTACCACCATCATCTTGCTCCCAACAGGTGACCATCTTTCAATCCATTCACCACACAGCAGACAAAAGCAGTCATTTCAAAACACAAGTCAGATGCTACAACCCCTTGCTTAAACAACATAGTGCTCATGGGATAAAGACCTAAGTCCTGAGCATGACCTTTAAGGCCCTACCTGTTATGGCTTTGCCTTACTCTATAGCCTCCTGTGGACTTGGGTTCTTCTTATGGCTCAATTGACCCTTTGAGTTTCAGATAGACAATGGTTCAGATCCAGCCTTCTTCCAGTTCTCCAAATGTTCCAAGTTCTTTCCTGCCTCAGGACCTTTGCACATGCTGTTTCCTCCACTAATTATCTCTTCTCCAAGCCCATGCCCCTTTACCCAGTTAACTAATCCTCATTCCTTAGCTCCCAGTTCAAACAACCCTTCTTCTGAGAAGCCTTCTAGGACCCTGCCCTC